>NC_045709.1:42976790-43277067 GCF_009834535.1 Camelus ferus | reverse complement strand
ATTGTACAGTTACATTTATTTTTGCTTTTTTACCGACTGTCTTCACATGTTACACCCTCTACCCTGAAGAACAACAGATAAGAAAACTCAGTTTTTATTCCCAAGGAAATATTCTTGTCTCTCCTCTCCTCTTTCTGTCTAATGAGCTGTTAAAACTCTCAAATACTTCTATGAACAGTTACATGAATCTACATATTGAAATGCTTTTCAATGTGCTAAGAACAATTAAATAAAAATGGTTAACTATCATTTAGATAATGCCATTATACACTAAAAGTAAAAAGCATCAAGTTTTTAAAAATAACCTTACTTATAAGGGAAAATTCAATATTCTCAAAAGCAACATTCAAAATCACAGTCCAATTGAGTTATTCCTACTAAGTAGTTTGAGACGGAATGTGTGATCCATGAATTTTACAATCAGTTCAAATTTCTTCGAGTATAAAGCCAATATAAAAGTTATTTTAAACATTCAAGAACTCATTTTGTGCCCATGAGTCTGTCTTGGGAAATTACTAGAGGATGAGCTTTATGCAACCAAGAAATGACTTGGGAAATTACAGCTAAAGGACGAGGAGTGATAATTGAATATATTTATATGAAGAGTAAATATTAAAACAAATATGAGCATTAGAACAACAGAAAGACTGCAAATGCTATGTCTTCTACCCATGTAGATATGATCGAATTAAAACAAATTAGCTGAGGAAAAACAAGGATGATGGGAAGTAAAGTGAATTCATAGATTGTCTCATCTATAATACTGAAAGTCAAATAGTATCATTTTGAAATAACAAGTACTGAAAGAATAAGAAAGAGGAAAAAGAAGTGTGAGCATTTCCTTGCCTTGGGTAGATGCACAATAATGTAATTATGATACCAACAATTTTGGGACAAATGGGGCAGTTGAGATTAATATATAATAACTTACAGAAACAGACTCACAGACCTAGAAAACAAACTTATGGTTATGGGGAGGGAAGGGGGTGAGAAGGAATAAATTGGGAGTATGAGATTTGCAGATACTAACTAATATACATAAAATAGATAAACAACAAATGTATACTGTATAGCACAGGGAACTATATTCAATAACTTGTAGTAACTTATGGTGAAAAAGAATATGAAAATGAGTGTATGTATGTGTCTATGTGACTGAAATATTGTGCTGTACCCCATAAATTGATACCACTTTGTAAACTGACTATACTTCAATAAAAATATATATTAAAAAACCTATGTACCAACATACTACTGTATATTCTATTTTGTGTTTATCCATTATAACCTTGATCAGGTATGTCTATTTATAAATAAATATGTCTTACATAACTATTTCTGTAAGTATAAATCTTATATATAAATATATGACATGTAGTATATAAACTTCGTTATACATATATCCATTATAAGCATTATATTATAACATTTGACTTGCTTACAGTTTGAGCTATTAATATTTATGCCACTAAAACATTATTGTACATGTCTTTTTTTACATCTATGTACAAATTTGTATATATACATACAAGTGAAATTACTGGGTCAAAGGATATGTCTAACATTCAAATACAAAAGTTTTCTATAGTTGGATTTACAAAACATTTTGATAATTGTTTTAAAACTGTATTAAATGTTTAACTACTCCATTTTATTCAGCTACATACTGAATGCAGCTTTTATAAAGCTGAATAAAATGCAGTGCCTCCAAGGACATCACAAATTTGTTACAATTAATGAAATTCTAGTAATGTAGTCAGGTTGTATCATTGACATATTTCATGTCTTACTCAGTATCTCTCTTTTGGAAGATTTCAAACAGCATATGGCTATGTGTACTAAAACTAGGAGTATCAGAATGAATACAGCTATTTTTTTAACTTGTTCCAGGTATCCACTTTGTACAAACCATATTGCATCGTAATTTTTCATTTATATTTAAATTTTGGCATCTTTACTCAATCACAAGCTTCAAGAAAATCAGCAACAAAATAAAGAAATAATAGCTAAGCTATTAACTGAGAGAGATATAGCTAGAAAAACAGATGGATAAACCATATGCAAAGCAAATAAAGAGCAACAGAAATTTCTATCTGAAATTCAAAACTTTATGTTTTATATCACTATTCTGTCATTGTTATACTATTTAATCTTGAGAACTATTTATTTAAGCCTTGAACATAATTTAAGAAATAAATTAGACCCACAGAAATTTCATCAGCTTAAAATATTTCCATAAGCTTCAATTGGACAACCAGTCCCAAGAACTACCAAATACATACACACATTCAAACAAAATTACATTACATGGACACATTCTTACCTCTATATGAGAGATCTACATTCATCTATATGGACCTGGGATTTGTATATGTGAGTTGATTAGCATAAAGGAAATTCATTGAAATCACTTCTTTCTCACTGCCTTAGCTCAGAACTTTGTCCTGGCTTGTTTGTACTATTGCAATAAAGTCCTGATTGATCTGTTCTCTCTGGTCTTCATCTCCTCAACTTCATCCTTTCATAGCTTCTCCTATAATCATTCTGAAATGTAGGTATAATCATAGTGCAAGTTCTTAAAACACTTGACTAGCTCCAACTTTGTATAAGCATAATTTATACTCCAGTGCTTCACGTAATTTCAAACACTAAGTATGCACAAAAATAATTGGCTAAAGAGGGTATGTAATGAAGAGAAGATAACCAGAGAATATTGTTGCAAATACCTTTCATTTTTAACTTTAATATCTCTCATATAACATAGAGAATTCAAATTCTTTTTTAAGTTTGCCACCTTAAAGAAAATCTTTTCAATTGCTGCCCATTTCCCTGATAAGTTTTTTCCTACATGCTGAAAATCTGACAGTATTAAAATTGTAAACTGTCATCCTTCAGACACTCTGAGTTAGACTATGATTAGGACTCATGGTATATATTTGTGTGTGTGTGTGTGTATATGTATGTGTTTGTGTGCGCGTATATATATTTAAAGCTATTTATAAGTACTACATTATGAAACAACTAAAATTGAGTTAAAATTGTCATTTATTCTAAAGTCACATATTTGTTATTTTGAACAGACTGATTTATAATGCTATCTGCAAATAGTATTTACTACAATATGGAAAGGGATCAATCATATTTAGTATATTTTGTATAAGATGTTAAATCTATCATATTTTATGCTTGTTAACTTATTCATTGAATGAATATTAATTGACTACCTATTGTGTGTCAGACATTACACATGTCAGAGTTTGGGTGAACAGTTAATTGTCTTACTTTAAGCAACATCTTTGCATCTCCAGTCAGAATCAGAAGAAAAATGCAAATATAAATATTCTCTGATGTTATGAATTGCAATGTAGGGAGCATTAAAAAAGCAATTTCAATGCCTACAAATTTCTATCATTTTATTTTTTGAGTTATAAAGAAATCAGACCAACAAAAATTCTTTATTATCAGCTGACAGGATAATAAAGAATTTTTATTAACTTTACTCCAGGAAGTATTATTTGTTGCCATTATTTTTTGCTCCTTATTCCAATTTGATTGCTTAGAATGTGGCATGAGAATTAGAATTATATCTGAGAATAAGTTAGGAGGAAAGTAAAGAAGAATCTACTCAGAGCACAAATTTATGGAAAGTATTATTGATTTAATTAAAAATTTAAATGGCTGTAAGAAAATGATTTCTACTTCCTGATATTAAAGGACAGTTATTATTTTACAGAAGCAAAAAGAGAAGCTGGGAATTTGAGTTCCAGATTCTAACAACTGTATGTTGCATGGCCCTCTCCTGATGCCTCTGTACAACGTATTATCCCAGGTGTTTGGATAAAATTGAGTCAGGAAAATACCCCTTTGGGAAAGTTGACTTTACATTGAAGTTGAACATACTCTATTTTTATTTGGTTCTGTGTATTTTAATCTTAACAGCTGAAGGAATACCAAATGTTAGTAAGTCTAAAGTGAAAAGAAATAGCATATTGAATTACATTTTTATTATGACTGAACTATACTGAAAATCCACCTGCTTATAATAGTTTTGAGAAAATAAAGAGAAATACTGTACATTTTAAAAAATCCTTTAATACAAAGTTTATTTTAAATATTACTGAGTAATATCAATTTTAGTTAAAGTTCAGAGGGACTTACTATGCTGCATATTCTTATCTTCATCATTCTCAGCAAAATTATTTTTTGTGATCATCAGATATCTAAGAAATAAAACATATACTGACCTCAAAGTGTTATACTTTATTTTAAATTTACTTAAATTAGAAATTAAAATATACATGAAAATACTTATAAGCAGATTATAAATAATTATATTTGTGTTATAGCTGAGTTGTTTTATTTATAGAAACAGCTGAATCTTTGAAATTTTGTGATTTATAACAGTTGAGATTCATTAATATTTATTTTCTTAAGTTTTAAATAAATGAGGTCACATATGCATTATAACAATACTTAGTTTTATCTGAGAAAGTCTTTGTGTGTGTGTGTGTGTGTGTGTGTCTGTGTGTCTGAAAGACTACTCCTACTCTTTGGAAGATGGAGTAAAATATAACATTTCCTCTAAAAGTCCTATCAGGTATTTGTCAACATCACCAATACTACAGGGTTTATTTACTTGGTAACTACGTGAAAATGGTCTAGTTTCTGAATCTCAATGATCCTTAATTTCTTAATTAAAACATTCCAATATTCCTGAAATAAAATAATGTTTCATATGGTTGAAGTAAGGAGTAAAATAAATAAATATGCTGCTGATTAAAATTTAATACATATGGATTATTCAATAAATATTATCATTATATTGTTAGGGAACATTGTTTTGTTGTAAGTGAATTACACTGTGCCAGAAGAAATTCTGAATTAAAGTGAAATATAATAGAGGTTCTTGTTTTACATCAGGTTAAAACCTATTGGGGAACCAAAATATTAAGAAATAGATAAGAATAAGAACATTAACACACATTCTTTCCTCCACCCATAAATAGAAATATTTAGATGATATGTGAATTTTAACAATCCTAGTAAGCATATAAAGTATTTCAAATATTATTGTAAATTCTAAAGTCACACCTTGTTATTCAAAACATCGTTATCTAAGGAATAAATATGCAAAGCATGTCATAATTCCCATTGCTAAATGACTGTTTATCTATAGGCAGAAAGAAAGATAAAGAGTGTTTACGTGAGTTTGAAGGAGGTATCGAGGTTAGATGTGGCCCCTACCTCTGACAGCAGAAAAAGAAGGAAGTTCGCTGGGGTCACTTAGTGGAACCACACAGCCCAAAAAGACAAATCTGAAGATCCTTTGTGACTGTATTTTTGATAATAGGGCATCACGGTTTCCTCGTTCTTAATCTCCCTGCAGTCTCATTAAAACCTGAGGGTAGTATCAATACAGTATCTCAAATCTATGAAATGTTACCCCATGGAAGTCATTTTTAGCTACAAAGACTCAGTAATAGTTGACACTAGTTATTTGAGTCAGACAATTAATACACGGGAAATGATGAAGAGGCATGGAGAATAGATCTGGATGCAAAAGGAAAACCTCATGGCCCACAACTTTGACTGAAATTTAAATTATCAGTTCAACCACTATTGCTTGTAGAGATTTATTAAATGTTAACAATAAGCAAGTTATTGGATTTGACTTAAAAAAACTGACATATGGTTTCCTTACTTCAAAGAAATAGGAAATTTTTATATAGGAAATATGATGAATATAAATGTTGTAACAAGATTGAGGATGTAAAATACTATGAGAATTATAAATAGAATGTTAAAGAACTGATGACAGAATAAATAAATCCCTACAAATAAGTAGAAAAGCCTTTTAGAACAGGGGGAAAGCAAATTGAAATAAACATTTCCTAACAATTTTAAAAAGCATTAGTTAGGAGTTTGAGAGGAAAGTAATGCTAGAAGGAAAGAAATCTACATGTTATCTCAAAATTAAATCTATAATTTTATTTCTTACAGTTTATAATGTTTGGACAGTTACCTATCATAACAAAACTATTGTTTGGTAACAGATTAGCTACACTGTGCCTATAAAAATGCATAATTAAATTCCATTTCCCAGTAAATGATTTACATCAATAAATAGTGACAAAAACAAGTTAACACAATTATTTCAACGTACCTAGTATGACAGATAATTTTCACTGAGTTGATGAATTTCAAATATGCCAAAACTACTTTCCATTAATAAGAATTATTCATGATAATTAATACCTAGATTAAAAATCAAAATCCTTACAAATTACCATAGTCCATATGATGCATTATTTTTCAAATGCAAGTTACAATGAAGAGATTTTAGCTGGTTTGCAGAGTTTATGTAAGGAATCAAATACTTGAATTTCAGTCTTACTTATCTAAATGACTCCCTTCATAATGCCATGCATACATTTTCAGTTTTTGTAAAAATAAGTTGTACTATTATAAAATATTCTATGAGCTATGATGTTAGTCACACAGATAATTATGTACATATGTACACACAAGCACGTATTTATGTATTATTTAACTTTTATAAGGAAACATATAATACAATATCACATGTTAATTTGTTGGATAGACTTGTTTTCTAAAATGCAATCATGACAACATAAAGTATAAAGATTTAGCAAACAAACCTCATCAAAAACTTATTTTAATACTGAAATAATTTTATTTCATTATATGCTTTATAATTATAATGTAGGCTATTTATTGATGATAAATGGACCAAAGTAGAAATTTCAATGCTTCAGCTCTTTTTGATGAATAATGCTAATATAAATGCATGCTTCTCATCTGCCTAAGTGAAGTCAGGAAAAAACTGGTAACTTACAATCTTCATACCAAAATCTGCTATTTCCTCTTTAGCATTCTAGATCTGTAATGATTATTAAATTATTACTTAATAATTATTCACTTATAAAGCATTTCAAAAACCATAGCCCATTTTTTTCCAAATATGGTGTGAAAGAGAGTAGAATTGACCAATTGCTTTGGACTCTAATTAATTCCCACTGGTATCTGGGTAACCACAATATTTCTTACTTTGAGACTATGTAGTTCAATAATTTTCGTTTCTAAGCTGTACTATCTATTTATGTATTTTAAGTGCATTATTTATAACTTATACACTGTGTGGGAGATATTCTAATTAAATGGCAAAAGTTGCTTGATGATAATTTGTAAATCTTGAATATAGTAGTATGAAATATAGGGACATTCCTTATTAGCATATTTTTAAGGGAAAATCTTCCTCTCTGTAGGACATAAGGAAGAAGTTATGGAAGAAATTAATAAGATCGTCATGAAAAAGAGGATTTAACAGAAAAGCAAACTGGTAAACAATACATATTCTATCCTTTTTAGTGACAGAAAATTCACATGATATTATTAATATCCCCAATAAGTCAGCAGACAAATATACTTAACATAGTTAATATGGTATCAACTAAATCAATTTTAGTACAGAATTATTTTGTCACAATGTAACTATGTTTTTTTTTTTCAGAATATTGTTTTGCAGTCCTAGAGGAAGGCACTATCAAAGATGCTTATTTAAAGCTGATTTTTTTTAATTTAGCGTGTTTCGGAAGTACTATGCCATGTATTGTTCCACGAACTTTAAAACTATTACCCTATCCAACCCTCCCAACAAAGCTATGAGGAAATGCAGTTTAAAGCTTTACTCTACCAGTGAGACAACAAGCACAGCCTGCTGAAGTAGACTGCCCCAGGTCACACAAGCGGGAAGTTCTAGCTTTAGGACATGGACCTGGAAGATGCGGTTCCAAGGTCTGGATTCAATGAATTGTGCTGGATATCATTTTCATTGTGTCTCCTGCATTTATTTCATTTCATCTACTTGTATGTCTCAGACTGTAAAGACTAGAATTGGTTGTACAAATTAAATTGAGTGTGTCTCTCCACACCTGCATCCCTGGGGGGGACCACTGCACCTTGCCCAGGAGTGATGCATTCCACAGGAGAAAGCAGTTCCAGAGAGCACAGGCTGAAATTTTAAGAACTCTTGTGACAGCAGGGCAGTAGCAGATCTCACTGAGAGCTAAAACACGTAGTGAGAGGTTAGAACTCTGAACTTGACCAGCTTGAGTGGACATATTTGTGATTCTGAAAAGAACATCGTTTGGACACATTTAGAGTGGGAATTGAAAAGCAGCCAGTGAGGCCGAGATGACTACTACAGCTGCCAGTGTGCAACTATTTTCAGAGTCCAGGTCATCCCTGGAGAATCTGGTACTTTATTCTTCTTTGTCTTCAACAAACTGAAACATATACAAAAGGAATAATGTCCACGTGTGAGGGAGGCATTGATTCAACTCTAAGTTAGGTGTGTGTTAGATGAATTTCTATTGAAAATATATTGCATAGCTTTTTAAATGAAGAGTGTTACTCCTGTTTGACACTTGAATCAAGCCTGCCTAGATCAGCTTGCAATTAGGTTAAAGTACTAGCCATTGAATCAGTCGGGTGAGAACTGAGGAATTTACACTACAGATATTCTTGCTATGAAATAAACAGATCGATATTTTCTGAAAAAGCTACGTCCACCAAACTTGGACTCAGGAGACTGATTTCTTATGTTGGATTTTGCAGTTACTAGTGATTTAATTTTTTGATGTATGATTCTTAACATTACTTATTTCCTTTCCTTAAGGGTGTGAACCTGGATAATTTGTAAGGTATTTGAAAAGCTCAAGGTTGTTTTGAGGACAAATATTAAGAGATGCAGTCATGTGTTTGCAATCACATATTTTTCTCTGTAAGTGGTCAGACACCAAAGGAGGTTAAGAGGAAGTTTCCTTGATGTCCTGTGTTGAACTCAATGTGTTTCCACACAAACACATTAGATACAGTAGTGGTTAGGTGTCTTACAGTCACATTGATCTTCCATACAATCAGAAAATATTCACTGATTACCTTCTGTGTACCAGGTATCACGCTAGTATCAGTAAAACAGTCCCCTCTTTCATTATGATTCCACAATATTTGCGAAATCTGGCACATGAGATTTTACAGCCAAGAGTGACCAGTGCTAAGACAGGGATAAATACAGGGTACAGGTAGACTAGATGAGCCAGCACAGATTTTGTGAGTCATTAAAAATTTGTTTCTGTAAGTAATGACATAGAAACTCAGACAAGAGGAATACATGATCATTATCCAAGTGAAGAAGGAAGGGTGCCCCAGGATGAGGAAAACACAAATGCCAAGGCCTGGAGGCAAGATAAATGGAGTATTCGGGAAGTGCAATTGAAGTCTGACTTGAGCACTGAGTTTAAGAATAAGAAATGGTACTGATAAGACAGAATTTGTTGGCAGGATTCAGGCCATTGTAAAATTTCCTGAGCAAAGGCATTAAAGGGGAACGGTTCATTTAAAGTGCATCAACGTCTATCTGTGCAGTCTTGGAAAACAGGAACAGAACAGAAATTATTCTAGTGCTTGTCCCAAACCACACGAGGCTGAGAAAATTAAGTCCTGTTAAGTTAACTTAGGCTGTTCCTCCCATTCTGTCTTTCTTCCCTCCTCTCAACCTTTTGCCCTAGAGGTAGAGGACTTCTCTTGGACACGTGTCTGCTGCTTTTGAATGTTCTTGATGCAAAAGTGGGTGCAGTAATGCTAGTCTCACTCAATTAATGCTGAATTGCCTAGACTACATCTGTGCTCCAGGCAACGCTGTCTGTCGGGCACACCAAGGAATCCAGTCTCAGCAGGAATCTCCATAACAATCAGAACCTTCTTCAATATGTTCTCAGGTGCCTTGTTTATTCTGGAGAATTTATTAATGTTTCCTCATTATCACAATGAGAACATTGTAAGATTCTTCAATTTGTAAATATTCTTAGTCTCTGAAGTTTCTTTTTTGCATTTATTTACTGGGGAAAAAAAGTTATTTGAGTTTTGCATCACCTGTTTGATATTGTACTTTTGAAAGGTTCACTTCCAGTAAGAATCTACGAGGCAAGGATCCAATTTAGTTTGTCAATATTTTCCTTAGACTGTCCCCCTTCCAATTTTGCAGCTAAAATATTGATAATTTTAATTAAATATATTTTATAAAACATGAATATTTCAAACAGTGAAGCAGCAGAGAGAAAGATTGCTTTATAAATCATTTATTCTGTTATAATCAGACATATGATTTAGAATAATCACAGTTTGTGGGTAATATATACAAATTTGGCTGAATTGGGGGACAGAGGAGAGAATTTTAAATACAAGTGATGAGATTAAAATGATCAATTAATATTTCAAACCTGACTTGGTAACATACAGCCATTTACTGTAGTGTTATTAACCAATCATGATGGTTTCAGGCTATTTCCAAGAATAAATTTCAGCTTCCATGCAAAAAAAACCTTATTACACTAAAAATATTCAAAACAATACATTTATGAGAGCAATTAAACAGGAGTTTTGAAAACCCCTTTGAAAAGCTCACCCACTTGGGTCAATATATTCTCTTAAGTGTCTCTTTGAAGAGGATAGTGCTCTAGGAGACTGAATTTACCAACTTTTGGTGTGAAACATTAATATCAATAATTAAAATGTTATAATGCATTTCATAGAAATGTCCTTTAGAAACTTGCTCAAGCATAAAGAAATGAAAGGGAAAGTTTTACTTTGAGATGTCAATTATAGATTCTATTGAAAATACTACTTAGCTTGTTAAAATATTCAAAATCTCATTTAAGTTGAAATTATTATGTAAAATGCCATTTAAAATCACCATCTCTCCTGGTAAGTCAATGTTCAGTGGAAGAATGGATAAGCTCAACATTTAAAGAATCTTTCAATTTACTGCCGATCTCCAAAATAAAGACTTTTAATTATTTTGGCACACCCCAATTTATTATCCAATACAGAAAAGAAAATGATCTGTGTAATACAGTTTCTTCTAGTATCTTTGGATATACATAGAAGTATGAGAGGGAGCCATTGTTAGGCCTTTTAAAGCAAGCGATAATAAGGAAACTCAAATTTTTCTTGGGTCCTAGCAAACTAACTTTACCTCTGTGTTTCTTAGCTTGCAAAGTGGAAACAATGATGCTGTTTCACAGGTTTCTGTGAGTTTAAAATGAGAAAATTATGGGTGAAAGCATTTATGATCTGTAGAAGCAAACCATATCATTTTTCTGTGACAATTGGTAAAATGAACATAATGCTATCCTGTGGGACAATTTTGAAGATTAGATGAGATAACTTATAAAGTAAATAATGAAGTGTCTGACATATTGTAAGCACTGCATAAAAGTAGGTATTTGTCAAAGTAAGAAAGCAGTAACACACCACTTTAAACTCATTTACAGTATCTTTATAGAGACAGACATCATGTGAAACACAACACATGCTGTTTAATGAAGGTAGGATGCGTTGATTGTAACATAGCCTTTAGTTTTATTAACTATTTCTTGTGCCAAACCTAAAAAATAATATTAAACAGTCAACATTCATCTTGGCCTGCCTGTTGTTTCTTCATGCAGCTCCGGCTTTCTCCTGTCTCTGTCACAGAAATGTTGCCACAGACTGCTTCTCTTTTATAAGAATCTGCTATCAATCCCAGGTCAGCATTTAGTAACTCTTTATGGCTAATGTCATATATCTCATTTTTTAAGAAACGCATAAAAAAGATGGTTGTGAGTGCTACCTGCTTGCTACACCAAGAGCAGTCTTATTTAAGGAAATGGATGTGATAGCCATTTTGCAATGCACGTAGAGAAGTGTTTAAAAACACATAATAAAGACGGCTAGGAGAAAAGATTGAAATTCACATCTCAGTGTTGCTTTAACTCTATGCTTGAGAACATTTCTTTTATTACATAAACGAGAAGAGGGCTGGCACACAGGCACTAACGTGAGGGTGTAGGTAGGAACAAATTTGCTTTTTCTTTCAGTATGAATAATGCTGAGCTTGCCAAGGAAGTGAAATAGAAGATCTGGGTCTCTAAACTACCTTGAACAGGTTGCATTTAAATTTAATGAGACAATGCTGCAAATATAAGAAAAATGTATAATTCACCTAGTCTAGTTCATTCCCTCAAAGCTGAAAAGCTTATTAAACATTGCATTATGTAAAATATGTAGAAGACGATTGAAAAAAGAAAGATTTCTCTTATGTCTTCACTATTGCAAGACTGACTTTTAACGTGGCTGTCTATCCACTAATTTCAAAGTCAGGTCAGAGCTTAATCAGTCTTTTCTTTTTCCTCCCTGGTGGAGGAGCATTTGTAAAACCAGATGAGACTCTGATCTAAATTAACAATTACAATTTCAAAGTGCAAAACCCAGTAATATAGGTACTGAGTGAAGAATGTGATAAAGCCAAGCCGTTTTGAAATTAGTAGAAAAGAGAAACTACAAAGTGAAAAATGGGACATAAAAGGTTAGAAAAGAAGTCTGTCTGAGCTTTTTCACTCAGGGTCAAAGTGACTTTCTAGTGCAGTGATAAACACGGATTACGAAATAAAATGATGTTAAAATCACAAGGGAAAAAAAGCCTTGTCACATCGGCCCTATCTCTGTGCCTTATTTCATATCAGCCTCAGCACAAATGACAATTATAGGCAGATGCTCTGCTGAATATTCCTTCTTTTGTGAGAAATAAGAAAGTTAAGGACTAAATATGAATAACTGCATTGAAGAGAGATCAAAATGATAGATTTTGAGCTAGACATTAAGTCATATAAAGCTTAATGCCTTCTGAAGAATTTTCAGTGGTATAAAGTTATCAGACAAAACAGCCTATACTAATGTAACAATTTTTAGGCATACATTTTTAATATCTGAGGAAAATAATGATAAACAAGGCAAGCAATGCAATTAAATCTAACCTTAGCTCTTTGGTGATATTTTAAAATACATGTTTGATATTTTATAAAAGATGTTAAAAAGATCCAGTGTCTATTATGCTACATCCTTCTGTTAATGAGAAAACCTGGAAGACATGATATAAAATGTACAATTAAAGATTCAATTCACTCTAAAAATGAGTTTTGGAGAGTAGTAATTGATACAAGATTGTGAAACTGGGTTAAAATTTTCTGTGTCTCTAATTGTAATTCATATGCATTAGTCAGTGGAAACAGCCATTATTAAATCCTCTAAAGTTTAAATCATTCTTTTAAAGTTAATTATGCCCTGAAACTTTGCCAGTATTATGCTAGGTCTATGGGTAGATAAAGGAAAAAGAGGTCCTGTTCTTCAATAACTCAAAACAGCGTGGAAGAGGAAAACAAACAGAAAATAATAAAGGCTCTGTAAACTAGGATACATGAACAAACCAACAGTTCATCAGGGGAAGAAAGGCGCAATTTTAGTTCACATTGGCCTTGACTGACTGTAGGATATGGCCACGAATTGTCAACAGGGCATGAAGGGTCCGCCTGACCTGGCCCCTGGGCGACACGACCCTTGACGACCCTCCAGCTGCATTACTCTGTGCGCTCACAGTGTTCTAGCTGCACTCTTCTGTCAACTGTCTAATCTATAGGCGAGGACCACTTCCCTCACTTGGAGATTTTGCACTTGCTATACTCCTTTATACTAAAATAATTTCTTTACGATTGTTTCCATTGGCAACAATGTTTTTCTCTAGGTCTCTTCATCCATGTCAACTCGGAAAAGCTTTCTCCACCTTCTCTCTGAAGCTACCGCTCTGCCTGGTTATTTTAAATGGTGAGACCCATCTTGTTTATCTGGAAACTCTGTTTCTTTGCTTGGTTGTTGGTTGTCTTTTCCACTAGAATAGTCACTACGAAGGCAGAGAACATATTTGCATTTTTGGTCCTGCAGTCCTCAATTCCTAGAGCAGTACCTGGAAGCCCAGTTTCCTCATCTGTAAAATGAGGATAAATTACAATATGACTTCATGGGGTGATTTTATGAATTAAATGAGAAAATGCATCTAAATTTTTAAAGGAGTGACTATGGTGACCGCCAAAAAAAAGTGATATATTTTTTCATACTTAAATGGTTGTGCTGACAACCTTCTACATGCTACAAGTGTTTGACTACAGAGGGGTATAAATACTGTACTTAAAATACATTCAGTCTATAGAGATACAAAAGTTTCATATTTTAAATATAATGGATACCAATGATACAATTTATACACATAATGATGTTATACACATATCCAATGATAATCAATGTTATCGATATTAGAAATTACACATCTGTCCAAATATTAGCTGTGACTTTTTATGATAAAAATAAAGTTTTGTGTTAAATATTATCACATCAACAATAAAAATGACCTAAATAAGCACATAATGCTTCTGACTCTGGATATATGCTATTATTAAGTAAAAGTTAAAAAAGAAAATAATTTGTCTTTTACTAAATTTCCAGTTTTAGGATGACTTTTCTTCTTACTATCAGAGTTTCTATAAAAAATGAAATGAGTATAATGATGAGCAATTACAGAGTGAGATATCTTTGTGAATCAAATTAGCCGGTATCATTATTGCTTTCTTGAAAAACTGATACCATAATTGTTAGAATAATACATGAACCTATGGTGAGCTTATGATCTTATGATTACAAGGGAAGGGGCAAATGAGGGCACTTTTAGATATTGTACCACTCATTTCTGACAAAAAAAAAAACCCAAAAATTAAAACAATGTAATAAAAATAGTAAATTTGAAGATAAGAAAAATTCTGTTACTTTTAAAAGAGCTTTTTATTAAAAGGGCATAATTTCCATTGTTGTACCTTATAATTACCTTAAAGAGTGGCAAAAGAATGATTCTAAATGGAAGATAAATTTAAACTGAGGAAACAGTCCTGGGTTGAAAGGATGCAGCACAAAAAAGGATTCTTGTGAAGGGAGATGATATCAGGGGTGAGGGAGAGTGGGGGAAAGATTTTAGAAAATGCCTTAAACATGCGTTTTACACCAAAAAAACCATCAAGCACACCATTAGATTACAGCTGGCCCTGAACAGTCTTTTCTGAAACTTAATGCTTTAAAATATATTCAAGATGTCACCCTTTTATTTGAACATTATGAAAGTCATGGCATTTAATTTTCTTAACTTTATTAATAGTAATGAAATTAATGACACTGTGTTTTATCTTCTCCCCATCTTCACCCTCATCATAGTTCATATAATCATTTTCCCAATAACACTTTCTACTCCTGTTGATTGCGCTCTCAGTTAATTAAGTTTTCTTGTGATTTTAAATACTAGTTATCTATGCTTCTTTAGTAATTTTATGCTCTACTTTCTCAATTAGTAGTTATAGCTACAGGCAATATGCCATGACCGGGCGGGTTCATAGGTTACAGATTGTGATTTACTTCTAAATGTGAGCTGACTGTTTAGATGCCACATCCGTGGTAAGAAAGAAAGAGAAACAGATTTATTGCAACCTTTTTCTAGTTTATATCTGCCTTTGGGTTTCTTTCTGACTTAATTATGTCAATACAACAAATATTTTCAAATACGGAATGCCTTTGAGGAAACAAGAATGGAAGCAATTGATAACTTAAAAAGTCAGCCTGGTATTTACTTTAAAAATATGTCAACAGTAATGGAACTGGAGTGATAAGCTGGAAATTTTCTTTTTCAGAATCTTAATTCATTAATCTGATACAAACCTAGCCATATAGTTCAAAATGAGCCTATTTCTCCTCTTAATTTCTGTAGAATTATTTTATGCTAAATTTTAAATTAAAATTTTTTAAATGGTCATCGTGGAGGACTTACTACTATACCTTTTAAGAAAGAGATCTTTTGTTTAAAATACTGGGCAACTCACTAAGTCTGTGGTACAGTTATGAAACAGCTCTTTTTCTATAGAAAGATTCATTTTATTAAGGTAAATTTTATTTGGTGTAAGTTCAGCCATTCTAACTCTCTTTTGGTTACTATTTACATAGTGTATAGTTTCCCATTCTTTTACTTTCAAACCATTTGGGTACTTAAGTCTAAAGTGTTACCACAGATAGAGGGTAGAGAGTGTATCACAAAATCATATTTCCATTTTTATTCAGTCTGATAACCTGTACCTTTTGAATAGCTTTTTTTCCCCACTTTCCTTTAATGTAACTGCCTATACAACTGAACATATATCCATGTGAACCTGTATATTACATTTCCAGTGCTCTTAATTCCTTCCTGTGGATACCAGTAAAAATACATTTTCCACAGTCGACTTTTCTAACTTTATACTAATTTTTAGTCTTCATAAATTCCCACACCTTTTACACATTGAATTTCTTGTCTCTTTTTTTATTTGTTATTTTGTTATTTTTTAATTTGTTTTTATATCTCCCAGGTCTTTTATTTATTTGTTCTTCCAAGTTGGAATGCGGAGAGAGAAATATCATCCTGCAAGCATCTTTTCTATGTGCACATCAAGACTCAGATCAAATATATTTCATGCAATAACATTCACGAAACTGTCTGTGGTGAAATTAGTCTCACCAATACTGAACCCTGTAGTAGTTTATTTGCATCTTTATTGTGTTACTTATTTTTGTGAGTCAATTTGTGTATATTACTGCCTCTCTTTTGAAGGCAGGAAAAATACCTTGGTTCTCACTTTTTGTGAGCTTTGTACTTCACAGGAGTCAAAACAGGGTTCTGTAAATATAGAAGTTCAATAAATTTGAAGAATAGATTTCCACATGCTTATACCTAGTATTATGCAACAAATCAAGATATATTATCTCACAACTATGGGTGAGATAAATGTTAGCTATTATGGTGATTATCAGTGTGAATCTGATGAGGAGGAGGAAGATGAAACAGGCGTGGTGAGGGAGGTACTGAAGCTGCAAAGATTAATAAGACACAGTCCTATTCATTCAGTTTGTGAGACACTCATAAGCAAAAATGCAACACAGGGTATGAAGACTGCGCTTGAGTTATTCACAGGGTATATGGGACACTAAAGTAATGCTTTGACTTTTATTGGTGGATGGATAAGCAGAAAAATCTCATAACAGGAGAATTTTTGAAAGATGAGAACTATATTCCAGCTGAAGTAAGTAAAAGCACCAAGGAATATAACAACATGATGTGTTTGTGGCTCTCTGTGTTGATTATTACAGCTGAAGTCCAGGTTCAAGGCAATGAATAACTTACAAAAACCTTGTAAACAATGGTACCGAGCATTTATTATATTGTATCTTTAGTTCCTTGATCTGGTTTCCCTTTTATTAAATAAAAGTCTTCATTTGGAAACAGTTAAAATAAAACAGATAAAAGATGAAAGATGGTAAGCTTTTAGAAAAGAGAATTTTTTGTAAAGGAATATGGATGGATACCAGATGGAGCTATGAGAAATCCTTAAGAATTATAGTCAGTAAAACTTATAGATCAGATCTCTAGAACCTGATTTTTTTTTTTTTACAACTTTCTGTCATAGTGGTCTTTGTTTTAAACCTTTTATTTAAAAGACTTTGATTTTTTTGTCAGCTTGGGAATACCGTGGTGTATACTTTTGCTATGAAGTATACATACACTTCATAATTGTGTTTGAGAAAATTCCCCTTCCCTAAGATATATGAGATTTAATTAAAATCTCTTTGTTGAAATAGGGGTATAAATAGATATTTCAGACATAAATTATAATAGAAGTTAAATTGATTTATGTTTTTAAAGAGAGATATTTTAAAACATACGTTACTGGGCAATTGCATAATATGATGTATTCATAAACTTTTCTGTGACTTTAATTTTAGTTAAAACATGTATAAAATATTTTTAAATTATTGGTGTGTGTTTTCAAGATTATTCAATCATTATACAAACTGTGAGGAAAAATATTAACTTGAAGGCAAATATATTCTTTCCACTTGCTTAAAAATAGTCTCTGAAATATTATATAAAATTTAGCATAGTGATTTTACAATAGCATTCAGAAAACTCTAAAATATCAGACAAGATTCTGGAGAGTTTTCCTCTTGAAAAGTTAATTCAAAACTGCTAATGCTGTTTCCATCAGAGAAATACAGTTTTTACACACTGAGATTTCATGTATGTTTGTATTTGAAATACATTTTCACTACTCAAATGTTATTTGCAAATATTTAGTTTTATTAAATGGTTGATAAAAACCTCTGATATGAGCAAAATATTTGATCAAAATTATTTGAATATCTCAGTACAATTTATTATCTCAGAATTAACCATATTATAATATAACCACCTTTTAAAAAATATTTTGAAATAGTAATTTTGAGGACCAATAAAGTGTGATTTCATATAAAATACTGAAAATAATTTTCCCTTAATTTTAAGGTGTCACATTTATTAAACATACAATATTTTTATGGTAAAGTGCTAGGAGTGTTTAAATAAATAAAAAAATTATATCAATTAATGGTTCCAGGTGGTAGATCTCAATTGTGAGACTTAATAACAAGAAAGGCAAAGTGGTTGAAAGTTCAAAGTGGTTGAAAGTCAACATGTTCAGTAATATTTAAGTGTAGTTTATGGGCAGAGGAAATGTGCAAATTTAGGAGACCATGAAGGAACATTGTGAGTGAAAGACTCAGGGGAACAATTTCAAGCTACAGAAATCAAGAAAGGAGAGACTATCGAGGAAAATAGCCTTAACTAACAGTAATTTGCAGTGTCACTGAGGAGACTGAAGAGAGAAAGTAAATTTTCACTTGGCAACAAGTATATCATTGCTTAGTTTTGAAAAATGTTTTCAGTAAAATAATATTGAGGGCCAAATCATAGATGTCTAAGTACAAAGTGTTTGATGACAATAACAGTATACACTTTTGTATAAGAAATTTTGCAGTATAAGGAAGACAATAGATTAAAAAAAATTAAGTAGGAGTAGATTTGAAAAGTAAGTGACTACAAAATGGAAGATGTAGATTTAGAAAATGGTGGGACACTACAACTTCATATCCACTAGAAGAAATGAGGTAGGAGAGAAGTAAAAACAGACAACTGTGACTGAAAAAAATAATTTGATTATTACCTCTTTATTAACCCCAGAAATATCTAGTTAATTAGGTTTTTTGCTTTATAATTTTAGTAATCAGAATTTACAACCCATGCCTTCTTTCTCAGATAAAGTAGTTTTGTATATTAATTATTTTTGTGGAATATTCTAAAACAAAGTCCTAGATTAGATTAAAAAATCAAGAATTTTATATTAAAGCAAAATACAAAAGACATTATTTTCAAACCTTTGGATAGTTTCAAACTTGGATATCGTTCCAACTACACGTTCTACAAGTGTTTTCTTTAAGCCAAGAATATCTGTTGAGAAAATGTAGAGAGGAAGATAAATCACAATTCTTTTAGACTTTTTTTTTTTTGAAACAGCAAAACCACAACAAAGTTCATAATAAGAATGACAGCTGTAAAATTGCTATTACGTTTCTGATGAGAGACTCAACGTGCTGGTACCTTATACTGCTGACTAAAATCTAATTAAAGTTTTCAACAGTAGCACATGGTAGAATAACAATCAATCAATATTTAGAAACATCATTTAGGTCAGATTTTATTAGCTTAATTTATATAATATTTTCCAAGTTTCTAAGCAGATTTGACGCTATAACTTATATATTCATGATATTTCATTAGGATACCATTTATGCCCGGTACCAAAATACGTGTTAATTAAAAATGTTTATTCCCTAGCACTGGTCTCAGTTTGAATTTTCATTTTTTTCTTTCCTTTTTTGGGTGCCATAATGATACTTAAAAAGAAAAAAAAAAAACAAAACCTTTATGTAATTGTGTATTAGTCATGGTTCTCCAGAGAAACAGAATCAATAGTACTTATTTGTTTGTCTGTTTATTTTAGGAATTGGCTCACACTTGTTTATGAGGCTAGATCCCTTAATCTGTTGCCTGCAAGTTGGAGAATCAGGAAAGCCAGTGGTATAATTAATTCATTCTGAGTCTGAAGGTCTGAGAACCAGGAGCTGTGATATCCAAGTGCAGGAGAAGATGGATATCCTAGCTTAATAAGAAAGAGTTTGCCTTTCTGCTCTGTTCTGTTCAAGCCCACAATTGGTGAGGGTGGATCTCTGTACGTAGTTTACTGATTCCAAAGGGAATCTCTTCCAGACACACCTTCATACCCAGAAATAGTTTTATTAGCTATTTGAGCGTTCCTTAGCCAAACTGACCAAAAATTAACATCAAACTGCATAGATTTTTTCTTTCTTTTTTATTTTTTGGATTATTTTCTTAAAATAAATTCCTAATATTGACAGTATTTGTCCAATACATATAAGTATTGTGCAACTTAAAAAAAATTAACCAAAATTGTGCTGAACACTGGAATTTGACACAACATTGTAAAATGATTATAAATCAATAAAAAATGTTTAAAAAATTAACCTAAATATTTATATCTATTCCTCAGTATTGGCTCATCATTCCACTTGGTAGTCTAGTAATCAGAGTCCAATGAGTTAAATGAGTTTATCATTTAAGCCACATTGTGTGCAACAACAATATTTATATGCTAAGATACTTAAATATTTTCAGATGTACATTATTACAGTGTAACAATTTTTATAAAATATAAAAATATACTACCTATGGCAAATTAACAGAATTTGTACTGCAGCCTTCCATGAATGACTAGAGATGTATAGAGTAAAAAGTATATTTTTGTTAAGATTCATCCCCCAATATTGTAATTCAGATTAAATGTTCTATACGCGAAAAAAAACTCTCTTATTTTTCCTTTATTTATTTTCTTTAAATATTTATGCATTCTTATTATTTAATTTTCTCTTTTATTCCAAAAACGTAGCTGGATTTAATTTTTTTTAAAGTTCACTATAAAATTATATGTGTCTCATATTCCTTTATGATCTAAAGTTGTTGCTTTTAAAATGTATATTCTTATAAAGGTAATTTTAAGAACATGCATTTAAAAAGATGCAATGAGAAAAATTGGACATTTTCTTTAAATATTTACTGTAGCAGGGGTAGAATATTTTTACTGTGACATTCTTAGATTTTTCTCATAAAGTAGACAAAATATGTTTTGAAATTAACTATCATGAGCAAGAAGAACTGGTGATAAACCATCTAAAATTATTAAGACCTCTTCAAGTAAGAACAAATATTTCTAATATGAACATCTTTTTTTGGAGTCAATTAGTTGATTGTAAATTTATGTTCTGTATAATTTTGTCATTTTAAATTTCAATTTGATGCATATTTATGACATTTAATTTGAAGTATTATCATGAGAAAGCTCGGAATTTTATTAGATATTTAGGAGATGGCTTAACTGGGAGGATATGTTTTACAATATTTAAATATAAAAGTAATTTTATAATTTACAATTTTATATTTTATAATTTTACTAACAATTATGTTTTTGCTTATATTTCATTATTTATGTAGTTTTTCACTGAAAGGCAGTTTTGAGTATAAATGATAGAAAGACGTATAAAGTACAACACTTAATGCAGTACATGTATTTTAAGGAAAGAATATTCAATCATCTTATATTTTACACTTAAGATATTTCTTTTGTATCTGTGTATGTTAATAAATGTGGATCTACTGCCGATAATGCAATTAGATGCATATTCTTATATTATTCTCAGTTCTCTAATGACAGAATCTAGGTCAGTTTCTACTCTGGACAATAACAAACACCACTGCGTTGCATATTCTTTTAAATGTCTCCTTGCAAATGTGTACGTGTGTTTCTCAGAAGGGTGAACAGTGGGAAAATTGCTGGGTCACAATGTAAGAATACATGTCATTGACTATATTTATAGACAATTCATTATATGCTCTCATGAACCAGTTACTCCAAATTTCCAGTAGTATTTGATATTGACTTTGACTTTTTCAAATATTAAAGGGTCAAAGTCTATACCTTTTAAAAATTTACCTTACATGCTAACTCATAAGGTTATAATAATCTCTTTATAGATTACCTCCATGGTATGCCATTCTATGAATAGCTAATTCACATTTACTATTTTTTTTAACATTCTAATTTATTACTTAATTTTCAAGAATTTATTGGATAGTGGGGAGAGTAGTTTTTTGTCAATTATATTTATTGTAAGTATTTCTCTCAGCTTGCCCTAACAAAGAGCAGAAACACAAAAGCTGGGATTAGTATATTTGAATATTTAAAATATGGACACCAGTTTTAAACACTGTAGTGTGCTGCCTCAGTATGAGATAACGTCTTTACATAAATATATGAAACACAATGAACAGGGTTTTTTTTCCATTCAAACAGAACTTTTTTTTACTTTCATCCAATATTCATTGACTGAAATATTTTTTTTTAATTTATTTTACCTGAACATATTATATAATATTGCTAAGGAATCATTAATCTATTTGAACAACTTTAAAAGACCTATGTATTTAATTAAATAAAACAGAATAGGAATATTGATAACATATACATTAAAAATATATATTAATATATATTTTTATATATTAATATTAATATATACGTGAATTTATGTTTACAGACATTTATAAGTGAATTTATGCTTATAGAAATTTATATTTTTAGGACTTTTTATTTCCTTCTCAGAAAACCTAAAGTTCACAAACTGTTAACTGTTTGGGAAAGCTTTAGTAAAACTTTTTTGGCCTGTTAATGCAAAATTAAAGTCAAGTATAATGAAAAAATATTTAAAGTAAAAATTCAAAATATATATTATTAGAAATCATAGTTAAATAAAATATATCATATATTCTTGAGGTAAAGAGTGACTTTACTGGCACCTAGGGCATTTGAGTGTTTTTCCTCTATTTTTAATCAGTTTGTGTAATTCAATTTAATTCAAGTACTAATGACTAGAGAAAGCTTAATGTGCTTCCTTCCACATATTTTGTTACTGTTATGAAAGTATAAGGTTTTGGGGGCAAAAGGGCATTGAGTAGTCTATTTTAACACTTAAAAGAAAATCAAATACATAGTTTTCTATCCAATATACATTGAGACATAACCCTACTTCAAAAATTGTTTTACTTGTATTTGTTGTTGGAATGTCCATGCTTTAGAAGATATTTCTGCATTAAGTCCAATGTCAGTTTATCTGGAAATATGTAAATTGTAGCCATTTATTTTTAATTTATCACTTCCTCATAGCTAAATAGATATTTTAATTTTATGTCCCATGTGATTGCCTATTGCAGTCATGTAAATCCTCTGGGAATGAATAATGTATTTTTCCATTGAAAACTTGCTCATATTTTTAGGTGATGGTTTCAATTTCTTGCATTATGGGAGGATTTAACCAGCATGATCTATTTCACTAATGATGCCAACGAGAGATATCTATTAAATTATCCATGACTAAAAACAAATTAAAATTGTCAACAATACTAAAAACTGTACATTGACAAAATATTCCTAATCACAGAAATATTAATTAGAAAAGAACACTCCACTTGAATAATTGTGTTTAAGGAAGATTAACAGTAGGGTAATTTTTACCCATTCTTACCCATTTTTTACTCATTCTAAAATGAAAACTAAATAATAGATGACATCCCTCTTCTGCTTCAGGGTAGAGAATAAAATGAGTCACTACTGATTTATTCTGTTTTATTCACTACTGAAACTTGTTTACATCTAGAGTAGCCATGACACACTATGAATTTCTTCATTAACTGTGTACAAACATATCTCAAAGATATTAGGGGTTTGGTTCCAGAGCACCACAGTGAAGTGAATATCACAATAAAGTGAATCACACATTTTTTTTAATTTCCAGAACATATGAAAGTAATGTTTACACTATGCTGTAGTCTATTAAGTGTGCAATGGCATTATGTTTAAAAAAATGTACACACCCTAATTAAAAAATACTTTATTGCTAAAATAATATTAACCGTCATCTGAGCCTTCAGAGTCGTAATCTTTTTGCAGTAGTAACATCAAAGATCACTGATCACAGATCACCATAACAAACACAATGATGATGAAAAATTTTGAATTATTGCAAAAATTACCAAAATGTGACATAGAGACACATAGTGAGCAAAAGCCGTTGAAATAAATGTCACTAACAGACTTGCTCAACACAGGGTTTCCACAAACCTTCAATGTGTAAAAGACACAGTATCTACGTAGCCCAATAACGTGAAGCACAGTGAAACAAAGTAAGTGTGTCTGTCATTGTATTTAATTTTCCTCCATAGAAGGAAACATTTTCATATTTATTTCATCATTTATTTTCTCCTACTGCCTAGTACTGTGTGGCACATAGTGATTATTTCTAAAAACTTCAGGAAAAGAAATGCAATTCATTTATGCCTCAGTGTATTTGTCTATGACCTCAAGATCAGAGTTCTCAGAAAAAAAATGTGTTCTTCTTTCTGACCTACAAGGACTTTTTTTTAAAGTATGTTTCAGCCTGAGGGTAAACTTACTCTTACTGACAGTGGTGTGAGATCCATCTTAAGCGTGTTGCAATAGTCCCACAATACTCATCATCTTGTTATTGCTTTCCATGAAGCTTTGTTACAGGATGTGTGCCTGAGAGAGTGTTTGCTGGGATTTAAAATGTTTGCTTTTTAATTAGAGTTTACTTTGAAGTTTAGGCATTCTCTAGCTTTAATTTATCTTAAATCTTGTTATTTCTCATCATTGTTAGCTAATCAGAAGCCCCTAAATGCCACTCTGATATAAGAACCCACAAATTATAAAGAAAATAAGGCTTTCACAGATGGAAATCCTGAAACTTCTCGAAAATAACATTAAAATTAAATTTAAAAAGCAGCATGAAAAACTAAGAATTTGCATAAATTTACCTTTACAGAATGACACACCTTTCTCTACGATACATATAAGAGTATGATTATTCAAATTTTACCCACATCTTCTTTAAGACCAGAGCCTTAAAAATGTAAAATATGACTTAAAAAAGATTTTTAAAGCTTCTCATATTTCTAATCATATTAATAAGGGCAAACAAGTTTATAGGTCCTTTATATGCCATTTACTATATGTAACAAAGCTACAAATTAATTAATATAATCTTGCTTTTTCTTGGAAGAAAAGCAATGTTCTTAATAATAATTTGTGCAAGAAAATTTCAGGATTCAAATGTTCATGCAAAATATTATGGTATATCTTTCAGAAAAATAACCCTTATTTTAATAAAAAATGTTTTTAATATACTATGTAAATGAGTATGTACTGGTCTTGGATATTATATCTCACTATTTGCTTCAGTGAATGTTACTAATCCTGAGGCAAACAAGAGCATATTACTTTTTTGCTAAGCCATTTATGTTGTAAATAATGACTGGGAGTGGATCACTGGTAATATAACTTATTTCAACAAATTCCTAGTATCTACATTTTAACAGCAGTCTAATGTTGTAGCTTTAAGGCAGTAAAAACCATTTAACAGCTGATCAATTTACTATTATCTAATTTTAATTTTAATATATCTATAGTCGTAATTTTATTTTTTGGTATTTTCTTGACAATAGACAAAATTTTTACACTAGTCTATATCTGATTGCAATTTTATTATTTCTAAAAAGTAAATAAAACACGATTTTTACTAACAAAAATGTTTTATCCAAAGAAGTAAAGGAAATTTATTTACTTTGATACTAATATAGAAATTAATCAAGAATATATATTTTTATCCATCATGCCTCTTAAAATAGTCATATCAGTTTAAAACACATTATACATTTCCCCACCAAAATCTCTTAAACTTGAAATGCTTGAGAGTTCTTTATGACCATGAAAGTAATGGAATAAACTTCATTGATATGTGAACAAATTATTTAATTAGTTATAATTACAGCTGAATATAAATATATTTAGCAATATTTGTCTGGAATATTATTATTCAACAAAAATCTCAGGATTTGACTTTAGTATGTTTGTATTTTTTGACGTGCTTCTAAAAAGCATTTAGAAATGCAAACTTTTAATATTTTTTATTTACAATCTAAATAGGAGGAATACTGTTCCATATCCTATGCCAAACAGATTACTTTACAGTTACAAGATATGCTATAGTGTGTCTTTATGCTGTTTTTCTTTGTGCCATAACATTTTAATGCTATCATATCAAGTCTATGGGGGGGTCTATGAAAATAGCACAATGCGGGCATTCTCATGCAGTTTTACTGCCTTTGGCAATATGAATCTTACATATTTGATGTCATAAGTAATTGTGAAAATATACCCCAACTGAAGTGCTTTTTAAAATATAATATATTATTTATATGTACCCAGAGCTTTTTTTTTCAAAGATTATGTATCTATCTTGAAATAAGTGTTTATTTACATGCACATTTTTATTTATCCAGCATCTATCTATGTGTGAGTGTGTGTAATATAAGAACTTATTAACATGTATTTTAAAAAGAGTGAAAAAATGAATAGTCACATTTATACATGAAAATATCTCAAGTGAAAACAAAATTGGAAAATAAAATATAAATAATATAAATAAATAAAACATTAATAGGGCACTGTTAATAGTGTTCAATGACGCATTCAATTCTGTAATTCCTGGGAGGTAAATAAGAGCAAATGCAAAAATCTTTCATTACATAGTTTTCAGTAACTTTGAGGACAACACACTAGTCTAAAATAAAGTTTATTATGAGTATTTACAAAGATATATTCACAAGAAAATATCTTCAACAGCTTCTTTGAAGTAATAAGTCATCAGGATTCATATGTACTTAGATATGAAATCTCAAGAGCAATAATAGAGAAACAAAGATAATGAATCTCCTAAACATACAACTTTTTCCTCTGTTAGCGTCATTCAAAAGTACATAGATCTAAATCAGTTGTTTTTAAATTTTAGTGTGCGTAACAATTGAGTTAGCTTTTTAAATACAAAACTCAGTTCCATCAGTTCTTTATTCACAAGTGTCTGATAGAAAAAGGAATCTATATTTTTAACAGTCCCCTCAAGTTGTGCTAATGGTAGTGGTCCCTGGATGTCACTTGAAATAAAATAAAAATTGCCCAGAGGATGGGTTGCATTATTTCTCTTTCAAACAATTATCCATAAATGTAATTGTTCTCAACTGAGCTTTAGTATTTTGAAAAAAAAAGTGTGAAACATTCAAACTATTAAGATGCAAAAATATATTACTTTATTAAGTGTATTACCCATATAACTCATGGAGTAAATTGTTTTTAAAAAATGAACATTTACTATTATTCATTTCCATTTTATCCAGTTCTTACTAGTAATAATCGAGTGTCTGTATTTATTAGGTAATTATTTTTCTGTATTTGTGCATGTAAGCTTATTTGAGGGTGTAAGTGGTATCACATTATATATTTTTCAGTAGTATATCTTACTTCATATTGTATAGGTATATTTTTATACCAACAAGTCATCTTAATATTTGTTTTGTTATCCATGTCTTCTTATTGAGACATCCTTAGTCTGAAAATAGCATAATTATAAAAGTTTATAACTTTTTAGGCCTGTCCCTTTTTTAAACTGTCATTAAAAAATCTCTTTTTTTATACTGTTATAAATAATGATGCAGTTTTATCTTGTTTATCACCTGAATTGAAGTATCTTCAGTAGAAGTTCTAGAAGTAAAACTGCTGAGGCAAAGGTTATGTGCATTTTATATTTGATAGTTACTGCCAAATTGGCCTTTAAAAATATATAGTCCCATCAATAATATATGAGAGTTCTCATTTCCTCAAGTTTCCTGCACTAGTTATTATAATCATTTTATTTTTTTCTAATCTCAGTGTTGCATCAATATTCAGATTTCCTGATTTTATGTGAAGTTGAGCAGTACTTCATTGTGTTAGTCATTTTAATAATTTTGTAGAATAATTTATTTATATTTATAATTTTTTCTTTAAGATGGTTTATATTTTACTGATCTGTAGGTTTTTAATAAATGATGAATACTAATCCACAATCTGTTGTGCATATTTAAAAATTATTTCTCCCTGTCTCTTAAAATTATTCATGATACTTTCAAAGTAAATACCTTTGATATTTTAACTGATACTCTACTGAATTTGTAGGTTTATTGAAAGAAGAGTTAATTCCCTTTTCATATTGCATCTTTGAATTTGGGGAATTATCTGTCTTTCTAAAATTCTAAATGAATTTTATAGTTTCACTTATACAGAATGGACACTACACTTGAGTGTAGTCCAAAGTATTTTATGATCTTTGTTACTAACATGAATGGGATATTTTTCATATGTCATTCATTCCTTTTAACTGTGGTGTAATAGAAAGTTGATGAATTTCACATATTCACATGTTACCAAGGGAGAATCTGTACATAGATACTTAAGAGTCTAGCTATGGATCAAACTGCTCTGGACTGAACTCTGTTTGGCTGCTCTCTATGTGTACATCCTTGGACAAATTAGCTTAGCCAAGACAATCCTCAGTCTCACTGTTTCTAAAATGAAGTTATACATATAGTCATTCTTCCTAGTAATTGTATTGAAAATGCTACTAATATTTGATCCTTAAGAATGATGTTTTCCATAGATTTTTAATAGACAATTGTGAAAATGCTACTAATATTTGATCCTTAAGAATGATGTTTTCCATAGATTTTTAATAGACAATTTGAGGAAAACAAAATACTCTTTAATTTCTAGCTTACAACATATTTTATTTGTTCTCAATTATTTTTGTGATATTTGTAAAATTTGACTGGCTGAAAATCTGAAGGTCGACATTACAGGTATATTGCAATATTTAATACAGGCAAATTGCTTTTATTCTTTAAAATAAAGCAGAAATGTTGCACTCGTTGGAGAAAGTATGTTTTGTGTACATTTGAGAAATACTAAAAAATTGTGATTATCAACTTTATTCTCTTTCAAAAGAATTTCTCTTTTCAAAACTCAGGATTAAGTAAGCAATTGTAAATCTTCTTTTTGATCTACTTCCTTAATTAAATTTAGTAATCATAAAATTGCAGTTAGTTTTTTATTTACATATGCATGATATTACTCAGGTTATAGGTTCCATAATATATATACTCATTTAATCTTCACAGCAACTTATAATATGGATAATATTCATAGTTTCTCTAGGTTGGCCTCTACTAGGCCTGTAAATCTCTTTTCCCTATCTGCTTACAAATTCCGGTCTTATACAAAAGAGGTGTTTCTATGGATGTATCAAGTACAAGAAAGAAAAGTTCCTGAGAACTGAGAGAGAATTTTATGTGATTAGAATACAAAAAAAGTTTCCACACTCCTGGGCAAACTCAGATTGTTCCATAAGCATCGCAACATGGCAGCAAATAGCTATCTGAACCCAGTCAATCTATCAACAACACCCTGAATCAATAAAAACGTTTTCCCAAAATAACCAGTGAGAGACTCTCGGTTTTAAAATCAGCCAATCTTGGACAAACTCACTCCAATAAACAAGCAGCAGGTGGTAAAGCAATCAACCAGGCAAATAACCACTCTTTTATAGATGACATCAACTCTTTGACACCACTGAGAGTCCTTCAATCTCTGATTTCCATGATTCCTCAAACTCTGTATTAGATCAGTTGGCTCTGCTCAGTAAGGCTGTGCAGTTCCCTGAGTGTAGCTTTGTGAATTCAGTTTATTTCTATCTGAAGATGTAAGAGGTAAATTATCCACTGCCCTATATCCAACATACAAGTAGACACTTTCTTTCTAAAAGGCAGAAAACAGAAGGAACATAGGAGTTATTGGTTCAAAGCAATTGTGAAATCCAGCTGGCACATGCTACCAGTTCCTTGATTAAGACTGTTTTACTGCCTAGCAGTGAGTCACTATGGCTTATGATCTTTGGTTTTTGCATCTTCATAGCTATCTTCTTTTCCCTTAAAGAGTAGCTGGTGTTTGCATCTGAGCAGTATCTTCTGCCAATTTCTTGCCTTTAATAGTTTAAAAGTCCAATGTCTCTCTCTGTGCATTTAGTTTGAGCTGGCCTTTTTCCCAGTACATTTCTCCTAAAATCTCTGTGAGTCATAAGGAGGGCATGAATGTACTTTGCATGTGGGAGGGCTATGATTTGTGGCCAGAGGGAAAACTGTGGCACACTGTGCTTCCAAAAGATTGCTATACCAATATATATTCCACCCACATATGTATATGACTTTCTTTCAAGATAATTTTGCCATTCCTCCACTGAGATATGGGGTCTGTGTTTCCTATCCTTTCTTCTGGCAGGAGCTTTACAACCACCTCAATCTGTAAAATATGGTGAAAGTCACAATGTGAGAATTTAAAGGGGTGGTCATAAAATCATCTATCACCTTGGACTCTCTGGTGACTCACTCTGGGGAAGCCAACTGCCATACAATGAGAATTCTCAACCATCCCCATGGTGAGGCCTGGTCAAGATCCAGCCCCAAATTTCCAAGAATTTCAGTGAGCTAATTTGGAATGAAATCCTTCAGACCAAATCTTCTAATAACTTCTAATAACTGAAGTCCTGCTATAATGATCTATATTCATTATATGACTAATCTCAAACAAGGACTGCCTAATTAAGCCTTCCATGGATTTTGACTAGTTATTAAGGAGGTGATAAAAGATGATATTTAAGCCACTAAATTTTGGAGTAATTGTTATGCTAGTTTAAGTAAAAGAACAGTATTCATTTTAAACATCAAACAAATGTGCACTAAAAAAAAAATTCAACTGGAAAAAGATTTAATTCAAGAAAAGGCAAATTTCAAATGTTTCCATGATACTCAAGAAAATAAAAAAAACAAAGATTCATGGAAGCAAGCTCTCTTTCAAGTGTTTAGATGAAATATATTACTAGCACAATAAAATATGCAAAGTGTTAAATGCAATTATTTATATAAAAATTAGTATCTTCTTATCATCTTTCAGTAAGAGAAAATTAGAAGTTGAGTGGATTTCTGACTCATCTGCTTAACAACTAAAATACTTCCTCCATTTTTTTCTCACCATTTTAGGAAATTTTTTTTCAGCCATCTTTCATATTTCCCATTGATGTGGATAAGAAATTAAATTATGATTGTCTATTATGACCTGGGAGTTTTTGAATAATTTATTTTAACTTTTATAATAGAGTTATAATATTTCTTAAGGCTCCATTTTCAGCTATTCATTTAATTAATATGAGGACAGGGCAAAAGAATGACACTATTTATATTGAGAAATATTTTCAGTAGGCATTTCTTAACTTTTACCCATGAAACTGCCTTGAAAAGGAAAATTCTAATCCTACCAATCCTACCAACTTTAGAAATTGGTATGTTTAGTTGAAAATATGTTTAGTAGAAGCAATTGGAGACAATTTTGAATTAGTCAGTTGGGTCTATCCAAAATATTTTGATTGCTATCATTGAAAAATTATTTATCTAAGTTAGATAAACGTAAATCAAAGTCTGCTTCTCTGATTCATTTCAACAGAGTGCACTTAACAGATGGTGCTCAGTGGAAATCTGGTCCTGTTGAAGTCCAAAGCCCCCATAGGACTGGAGGGGATGGCTAGATGAAGAAGAAATCACTGTAGGAGTTTTGAGCCTTAGCTAGTTGTGAGAATCCTACACAACTTGCTTTATCGGATGGTACTTAAAGATCAAAACTGGCAGAAGTAATGGTTTGGTCCATGAAGGGTTATTAATACCATATCCACATTTGACATCACTCCACTGAATAGGGATGTCAGGATTAAGAAGATGTGTTGCCTTAGGGGAACGGTTACTCTCTTGCTAGTAGAACTTATTAATATAGCCCAGACATTAAAATTACTCAAAATGAAATGTAGGATAGTGTGGAAAATTGTATATAATTTACTTATCATTTTCTTTGAAAATAGACCACAGTTTGGGTCTACAGATACTTAAGCTTATTCACATTTTGATTTATTAGTGTTATTATTATTATCATTATATAGTAAATGAGCACCTCATAATTTACTACTTCTTCAAATAGAGACTTCCATCCTTACGTTTTGAAATTATTTCTGAAAACAGTTGCAGAAAGAATGCTGTCCATCTATACTAAAATTGAGTTTATGCTAATACGTACTTTGAAGAAGGGCAGTTCACAGAGAAAAGTTTTACAATTTTGGCCTGAGTCTTCTCCAAGTGTACCTTTAAGCTATGAGACTTTGATGGCAAAATGGTTCTTAAATATATGGCTCAAGAATAGAATCTCAAAGATGCTAAAAAGTCTTAAAAAATATTCAGTCCAGGTTGAATTTCACCAGGACCATAGTAATTGTCTTAGTTCTGAATTGATTAATGAATTTGACCTCATTTTTAATGAAAAATATTGCTTAAATGTTTGATAGATTTTCCTTAGAATGACTAATGGAATATAAAATATACATTCTTATTACTTCATATAGTTTATACTTCAAAGAACATTATAATTCATTTTTTTGATTAATAGCAATGTCCACAAGAAAGACTAGCCCCCAGCACCATACTGCATCATTGCTGACAACTAAAAAATAAAACAAGCTCATGAATATTTAATATTTAATAACAATTTACAAAATTACAAACCATAATAACAAGAGGAGATTGTGGTATTTGAATTCAATCTCTTGGTACTAATCATGTAGTACAAATAATTACACTGGAAATGTAACTGAAGCATAGTTTTGCAGGTGACTGTATTCTAATACAACTTTTTAAAAAGACAGCTAGATTTTGATAATCTTTAAGCTGGTCAGAAATGTTTTTTTCAAATGACAGAGGCTAATTACCATATTCTTCATGGAATATGATTAGTACTTAGAAATAAATGCAAATATTAAATTTGGTCTCAGATGACCTAACCACTAATACAAATGCAAGGGGCTAATTAGGTTCATTTCATTAAGCACAAAATGAGTATGAAATTTCTCTCAAAATTAAAACTGTCACTATTTTAAAATCCTAATCCTACATTGTTGAATCAGTCTCTGACTAAAAAATATTTATTTAGTTACACTTTGTGGTGAACACTGTTATTAGACATAGATTTCCTCATTTTAAATTTCAAAATGTAACTAAAATTTATTGCTGAACTTTTTATCAAAAACAACATATACACAAATAGATTAAAATCACTTTGTCCAGTGGTATCAGAAAGTGAACTTTTGCAAATGCTCTAGTTTTATATGCAATCAAAATTTTGTTTAGTAAGTGTAAATGCTTGCTATGGTTAATCATTGATGTTAGGTTTCTTACCAATGCCTTGAATGTTTTTCTACCTCTTAAAACACAACTTTTCTGTTCTCTAAGTAGCCTAATACACAATTATAAACATCCATTTACTGTATTAGACAGTGATGTATGAAAAGATTATTTTTTAAAATTCGAAAAATAGGAACTTCAACTTCTGATTTGGATGTAGAACATAAAAATCATACATTGTACAATGAAAATATTTTTAAAATATAAAATAAAAATTATGTACTTCTATGATTCTATCAAAGAGAAGTGGACATAAGTGGACATAAGGAAGCCTCGAGTAGCTGAATTACGCAGAGAATCATCCCTTCAGAGGGAAGCAGAAAGTTGTTTTTAGTAATGGATGCAAGCCCATAATGTGTTCATTATCTAGTTTTATAAGTTTCAAGTAGGCAAATGCATTTCTTAGACAGGGCCGAACTATTAACCATCAAAGAGAAAAATAATAAATATAATTTTCTCAAAACAAAAATTTATTTCTATCAAAAACTTACTGTCATTTAAAAAATGGCAAGAACCAGAGAGAAAATATTTCTAATAGACTTATCAACAAGGTACTTGTATTAGAATATATAATTACTCTTGGAAATCAATGCAAAGTAAACAAGCAACCCAATTAAAAATGAGTAGAAATTTAAAAGGATCATTTACACACAAATATGCACATACACATAAGATACAATTAGCCAACACATACCAAAAGAGATACACAACTACATTATTCTTGATAGAACTTTGAATTAAATTCCAATTAGATATCACTTAGCCATAATGATGAAAAAAATTTTAAAGTGTGATAATACCTAATGATGGCAAGGAATTGGAACAACCAGAATGCTAACACATTACTGGGGCGATTGTGAAACAGTAGAACTGCTCTGAAAAACTGCTTAACATTTTTTTAAGGGTAAAATGTATCTGCTTGATGATCCAGCAATTCCACTCATAGTCATCTTGTGGGCATCAGGAAATGACCACAAAACATTCATACACGACAGTTTATAACTGTGTTCATGATAGCCAAAATCTAGAAACTACTCTGAGAGCAATCAAGTATTATATTGTTGGGTTGATAGGAGCGTATTGCATAGTACAGGATGGTTTCTCGCAATAAGGAACAGTGAATTGTAAGATTAAATAGAGAAAAAAAATTATAATAAAGTAAAAATGCGTTATTTTTCAAAACATTATATTCCCCCTTATTTGGTATATGGAAAAGGAAGAAGAACACATGAGGTGGTGATATGTCAACAAGACTACATATCCCCAAGCACTTCACCTGCACACATATTTCCATGTAAATCCAACCACCAATCAATCAAATGTTGACATTTATGGCTGATTAAACTTACACCTTTAGCATAGTCTAAGGCATGAAAAATCAACCAATGTTAGAAAGCTTATAAATACTATTTTTCCAGAAAGGGTATTTTATACATGTATTTGTCTCACCTTATAAATTATTGTTAACTACATTTGGCTTTGTTTACTTAATGAATTTTTTAAACTCTTATTTAGTCTCCAAATTATTATTTTTTTGTGTTACAATTAATGTATTTTGAAAGACAACTTATAGTCTTTGTGAAAACAAGCAAATATAAATAAAACTTTTATTGTTTGCTTGAGTGATTCACTTTTTAAAGATGTTATTATGAACATTGGGGTGCAGGTGTCATCCTGAAGTAGGGTTCCTTCTGGATATATGCCCAGGAGCAGGATTCCTGAGTCATACGGTAAGTCTATTCCTAGTCTTTTGAGGAATCTCCATACTGTTTTCCACAGGTGCTGCACTAAACTGCATTCCCACCAGCAGTGTAGGAGGGTTCCCTTTTCTCCACAGTCTCTCTAGCATTTGTTATTTGTGGACTTTAATGTTCATAGCAGCACTATTTACAATGCCAAGACATGGAAACAGCCTAAATATCCATCAACAGATTACTGGATAAAGAAGATATGGTATATTTATACAATGGAATACTATTCAGCCATTAAAATGACAACACAATGCAATTTGCAGCAACATGGATGTTCCTGGAGAATTCATTCTAAGTGAAGTAAGCCAGAAAGAGAAAGAAAAATACCATATGAGATCGTTCATGTGTGGAATCTAAAACAAAACAAAACAAAACATAAATACAAAACAGAAACAAACTCATAGACATAGAATACAAACTTGTGGTTGTCAAGGGGGCAGGGGGTGGGAAGGGACAGACTGGGATTTCAAAATTTGTAGATACTGACAGGCATATGCAGAATAGATAAAAAAGATTATACTGTATAGCACAGGGAAATATATATACAAGACCTTGTGGTAGCTCACAGCAAAAAAAAATGTGATAATTAATATATGTATTTTCATATATAACTGAAAAATTGTGGTCTACACTGGAATTTGACACAACATTGTAAAATGACTATAACTCAGTAAAAAATGTTAAAAAACAAAGATGTTATTACCAAAGATAACATTTTATGCAAACTTACCCAGCTGGAGAGGCCTATATATATATCTTTCCCAGACCTCTTTGTTAGGAATCTTTCAATTCTGTTCTTTCCAAGCAGCCAAAACCTTAGTTGACCTGCACTGCTGACCACATGCAGGTCCAGCCAGAGTGGACAACCAAATTCACTGCTCAAAGGATTTTCATTTACCACTAACCTTTGGTGACAACCCTGTGTGGATCTCTAATGCTGAAGCCATCCATTGGTCTTATCATTTCTTGTAGAATTGTCTATACATCACATCTGAGGTTTTTCTTTTCAGTAAACTTGTTATGAGAAATTTTCCTTGAAATCATAGATATAGATTGAGTGAGAAGAGGCAATACTGCAAGAGGAAGTGTAGAAGGAGTTTGAGTCACTAACCACACATAGTAATTGTATCTGAAACTTCTCACACCATTTCCACTTGACGGTAGACTATTTCTGAGCATTCTCATCCGTAAGACTTTCTGTGTCTGATAACATTCAGCTCACAATGAGTAGTTCTGAGGGAATGGTATCTTACATCCTACTATTAAACATTAAGCCTTTACCTGATTATAGGAGCCAAACAAAAACTATTTTTCTCAAAAAAAAGAACAGTTATTGACAAATGAAGGCAAGAATATACATGATAACCTTAGTGGCCAGTGCTGTGATTTTCCCAATGATACTGCCTGATGCTTCATAAAGTATCCTTATTTGTCACAGACCCATAAAGCACTATGAGATCTGTTGGGTTTTAATAACCAAGTAGAAAAACAGAGTGTAGTTAAAACTGGATGGGCTGCAGAAATTTCTCCTGTTCTCCTTCTCTGACAAAACCAGCATTCTTATGGTTTACTCAGTAAGTGCTCTGCTCAAGTGTGGAACACATTGCTACTATAGTCAAGAAATCTTACTGGTCCTCATGCCTCTTTTTCAATGTTAGGTGTTACCAGGTGAAATTAATCTCTCTTTCACCATGGAGAGGATATATTGACATTTTTCAGAATACAGATCTTTATAATTTGCACCAAAGTTGACCCTAAGTTGTTTAATTTTGTATGACTTATTTATGATTATTAGAAATACATATATAATAATACTATAATACATGTACATATATATGTATTATTCATATACGTATACTTTGTGTCACACATAAAATGTTTGATGCCAGTATAACTACATTTCTTCTAAGTTATTTTTTATGTCCTAGAAGGCTTTATTTTAGCATTTTTTTTTCAATTTTTGACCATCAAAGACTTCACTAGAACTTTTGGGTTGAGTCTCTCCCAGTATATTTTAATATTCTTATAAAGCACTCAATGGAAATTTTCCAACTAGACCTTAATATTTTCCAACTAGACCTTAATATGTATTTTAGCTTTAGGAAAATTTCATAGATATATTTACATCTTTTGTGGCTCCCTCAATTTTTTCTCTCATATTTCACTCTCTTTGTATTTTTGTTATATATTCTGGTAGCTACTTCAAGTGTATCTTTCAGAATATGACTTCATTTTTCAATTGTGCAAGTTTATGGTTTTGCAATTTTGCTGAATTTATTATTTTGAAATTTTTATTTTTAATTTCTATGAACACTTATCATGTTTGCTCTTCTTTTCATGCCGTTGTTCTCTTTCTCTAGACATGCAATTCCGTAACACAGTACATGTCTGGTCTTTCTCTTTATATCTTTTCTACCAACCGTTAAACTTTGATGGTTGTGAGGGCTTACTCTCTAAGGCTTTTCTTCTTAGTCTATAAACTTTTATAGAAGTCTTATTCCTGCATAACTTATATATTGTCATCTTCTAAATTTAATCTTCAATCCATACCTACATGTGGAACTTCAGATGTACACATCCTTTTGTCACCTTGATCTGGAATATCTGAGAGTTACACCAAGTTTAACATGTCTCAACCTGAACTTACGATTTTCACAACAAATTTATTCATGCTTCAGTGTCCTCTATTACAACAAATGATCATTCAAGCAATGCTTTTTCTAGAAACTATAGTGGCAATAATACATCATTCATCTGTTTCACCTCTTCATTTCAAACAATTTTTTAAACATGTATTTTTTTCTCCTTTTTTGTTGGCATTGTTCTAGACTAAGGTAGCATTATCTCTCACCATTATTCTTGGCTTATCCTCATAAATTTTTTTTACAAATAATACATTTTTATATTCTTCCATTAATTTTGTGAATTTCAGGTAAAGTGAATTTTTTGAAATGTAAATGTAATGTGTCATTATCCTACATAAAACACTTCAGTTTCAACTCACTAGCTTTTAGATAGAGGTCGAATATATTTACATGAAATAAAAGAATCTCCATGATTGACATCTTAATACCCTCTGATGATTCATCTCTGGTTTTTATATCATATGATGACACTACTTATGGGAATATTTTTCAATTTTTATAATTAAGAGAGGAATGTGAAAAATAGAGTATATTACATGCACAGTAAGTAATGTTCTCAGCTTGGTTGAGTATTCACAATTGATTTTAATGTATAACAATAGTATCACACACACATACAATCTTTAATAACAAAAACCAACCACATAAATACACATATTCAGAAGAAGGAATAGTAGACATGAGTGTTAATCTTTAGTGCTGTAACTATAGAAAATTTAGAAGGTCCATCACTTTGACCATCTGCTCTACTTTCCAGTCATTCATTCTAATGGAAAAGAACATCTAGAATATGTGTGACTGCCGAGAATATAAATATGCCTACTGGCAAAGATTAATGATTTTGCACAATGGATAGTGAATCAGCTATATGATGAATTCCATCTCACTTGAACAAACATCCTGAACCGTGAAAATAATATGAATTATACTTACCGAATAGTAATGAAAAGCTTTGGTATAAGAGATGAAAGCAATGAAATTCCAATTGCCTAGTGAATTTATTTATTGATCATTAGCTTGGTAAATGTATAGATTAATAGAACATTTAAATAGTTAATACCTAATGCTACCAGGTAATAACAATTCTGAATATGAAATATGGTGATTTTATTAACTCATGGTAAAAACAAACAATAAAATATAATTAAAATATATATCTGTTCTTATCTATCATCTACACACACATATATGCGTATTTATGTATATTTGCATACATTATAAAGTTTTATAATATGTATTGATATGTATATACATACATATATATGAGTATTATAAAACAGTAGTAGAATCTTATTTGAAAAAAATTTGAAAAGAAAATGGAGATAAAATTCTTTTTTATTTTTGGTTTCTGCAGGGTTTCATAAAGGGCATGCTAAGCGATAATTCAAAGAATATTGAAAATAAGAATACACCTCAGTTGTAAATTCTGCTTTAACGCAGGAATCCCATCTTGAACACCTCAGATAGAGATCCTTGTCACTTAAAAATGTCCACCAGTGCAGAGTTCACAGAAAAGTCATTTCTGTTTTTGGTCAATTACATTTTTAGGACCTTTTACTCAATGATTTCTCTTTTCAACTGATTGAATTTTACTACTGACATATGGAATCTATTTAATTTTCATTGAAAATGCTTGTTAAATGTTAAAGAAATATGACCCACTAATATCCACATAATTTCCTAGGTACCACAGCCAAATTGTTTTGGAAAGCATAGTGTATTAGAATTAGATTAATTAGAATTTTTTGAAGTATGGCATGTTATATTAGTGTATTCAGGATGCTTGAGCATGTAATAACTAACTCGGACAGAATATGTCTGCATAGAACATTTTTGCCTAGGGAAACACAGAGTTTCCTTTGCTGTGTATTTTCACTAGGGAGAAATGTGATAAAGAAAATGAAAAAAATCAAGTTCAAATTTGGAAAGAAGTAAAAGAAAGTCTGATCACTACATTACTTCTGTTTTTAAATACAGCAAATAGTTTATATTTGCTATTTTTATGCTTAAATGAATGATTATGAACTATAAAATTTTATACTGCAGGAGTCAAGTGACTTGTATTTGTAGGAGAATATTGTTCTATCATCTTCCTCTTAGCATCTAAATGCTTAAAGTATCAGCTAATGAAGAATAAAAAATATACTTTAAGAATGATACAAATAGGCATATATTAAATTTTATACCTAAACTACTAGATCTTTAAAAAAAGATTTAAGAGATTACTGGATCTTTAAAAAGTATGGGGAAGATTATACTGATAATAATAAGTGTTAGTAATTTTAAATGAAATTTTCACTGGGAGGATCATCATTATGGATGTCATTTTTTCCATTTTAAGTTTATTTACCCAGATTGTTTCAAAACTAAATAAAAATAATGTGCAGAAAAAAATTAGGAAAAATTATTGTCTATTATGTTTTCATTAATCTTTTATAGTCTAAACACAACAATTTTTATAAACTGTTCTTTATATTTGAGTGTTTTATTTTTTATATTTATTGATTAATGTAAATAAAATTGGGACAGCTTAAATGTCCACATCTCTGTACTTCAGCTGGGTTAAATAATTAATATCTTTCTCAGGACAGCAAAAAATGAATAACTGTAAGATAGAGACAAATGTAAAATATGTATTTCCACTTAAGATAAAACATATTTGAGAGAAAAGTTAAAACTCACAGGTTCTATGTAAACTTTTTCTAAACATAAATGTTCCTTATCTGAATATTGATTTAACTAGAGGCTTGGTATATTCATGGGCTTCAGCAATCCAAATACAATACTGCAGAGTGGACCCAGAGGAAAAACAAACAAACAAACAAACAAATCAAAGGTAAATCAAGAGAGAAACCAAAGACTGAAGATGAATAAAAACAAAGATAAATTATTCAAGAGAGAGATGAACTATTTTAACACATCCACTCTTGCTGCCAAATCAAGTAAAATGATGTCAGAAAATGTTCATTGTGTTTAGTCCAATCTTGGTCATTGGTGAATCTGACAAATTTAAATGCAATAAAGAATGAATTTGGATGGAAGAGTAAATGGAGGAAAATGCCTTTTCTGTTATTATTGCTGACTATGCATCTGGATTACATAACATCTGAAAAAATTGATAATGTATATTTAGATCCATCCATGAGCTGATAAGTTTGTAAGGATTTATCATGCTAACCTAAGTGAAGTAAAGTAAAAGCTGATTTTTCCTTGAGAAATTTAACAAAGAAGAGAAATTCAAACATGGTTTTTGTAGACTCAAGTTTTGTGGAAGGGTGGACAAAGCTGTATGCCAGTACATGTCTAATAAGACTCTTGCCCATAAAGTTGAAATCCCTAAGCTGTACTCTCATTCAAAGAACTATAACAAAAATTGCTTTGACATTACAGAGAGTAAGTAGGAGTGAGATAGTCCCAGAGAAGTTTTAGACCAAAACTGGAATGCAAAGATTTTTATAGATATAATTTCCATTTCCTAGGATGTTCCAAAACATCCCAGCTTTGGAAGAAAATAAAACTAAATAAACTGAAACTATAGAGAGACAACCTTTATAAGATTTATCATGGTATATTTTCTTCATAGAGAGCATTTGCTAACACTGAATACGAGTGATGATTATTGGAGTTGGCCCAGAGAGTTCCTCTACTGGGGAAGGAAAATCTAGCAAAGATTTGGGTGTTTGCTTTGTTCTAGCACAAAAAATTTTGTAAATCCAGGAGCCTTAAATGCATCATTGTGTATATCTTATGCTCCATTTGCCAAATTCTTTTGCTATGTAGCAGGTTCAGAGTTTCTGTAAAGCAAAATCAAATTTCTACAGTCTTGCAATATTTAGAAGAAATATTTACACCTAGGGAATGGGACCTTTCTCAAGTACACACCATGTTTTCCACTCAAGACATTTGTTATGAATGGAGTAGCGTACAGAAGAAAGAAAACATTACAAAGCCTGAAACCTTCAAATAACAGACTCACACTATCCTTTAGTTGAGAATAGACAGAGGAAGACCCAATCAGACTCTTAAATAATAGTTCGTTAGGAACACTGCTACACAATGAATTTTGTGTCCCCCTCCAAAAAAATTTATATGTTGAATCCTAACACCCAGTGTAACAGTATTTGGAGGTGGGGCCTTTGGGAAGTGATTAGGTCATGAGGGGATTAGTACTTTTAGAAGGAAACCCCAGAAAGCTTCCTTGTCCCTTCCACCATGTGAGGACACAGAGGAATGATCGCTGTTTATGAACCAGGGCAGGCCCTCTCATCAGATAACAAACCTCCCAGCTCCTTGATCTTGGAATTCCCAGTCTTGAGAACTGTGGGAAATAAATTTCTGTTGTTTATAAATCACTTGGTCTGTAGTATTGTGTTAGAGCAGCCTGAGCCAACCAAGACAAACATGTACAAGGGACAGGAAAGTACAAAAGGATAAATGAGTCTTACTAAAATTGAAACCTTGTCCTGACCAAATAAATCTCTGATGGGTTGAAGTGATTCATCATTTACTCTGTCTGCCTAACAGTAGAAGATGGGAGTGATCATGTTAAAAGATACCATTTGGAGATTTTTCTGTGCCTCTATATATTCTGTCTAGAATAACATAAAAATTAATTATTTCACATGTCAAGAGATAACATAATTTGACTCATAATAAAGAGAAAAACAAACCTTAGAATGAGACTCACAGACAATCTAGATATTGAGGTTAACAGATAAGGATTTTAGAATATTAATTGAAATAATATAAATGTATGGAAATTAGCATAATATTTTAGAAAAATAAATGAAAAGATGGAGAGAATTGGTATCAATAAAGTGAGTCACCTTACATGATTCAAATACAAAACAAAGTAGCTATAATTTAGAACCATTTGGATAGGTTTAATAGCAGAATAGGCACTGTAAAATATTACCAGTTAACTTGAGATCAGGTCACTATAAAATATCCAAACTAGCAGAAAGGGGGAAAAATAGGAGGAGGGAGCAGAGTCTATGACACAAACAACAGAATAAAAGTCTAAAATAAGCATAAATGGAGTTCCAGAGAGGAGAAAGAGGAAATGTAGCAGGAGAGAAAATAAATAAGAATTTATCAAAGCTAACAACACATAGATTCAAGAAGCTAAGTGAATTCAAAGTGAGAGAAATACAAGGAAACATACAATTGGATTCATCATAGTCAAGCCTCTGAAGAAGGAAAAGGAAAAGCAATTTTTCAAAATATCTTGAAGGGAAAAAGACATGTTACCTTCAAAGATCATCAGAAGACTTGCAGAGAAAATTTTAACAAAATCAGTAAGTTAGAAATATGGAAATGGTAAAATAATTTCAAAAATTTCAAAAAGTACAGATATTGAAATTCTATACTCAACATAAATTTTCCTGGAAAATTAATGGGAAATAAAGTAATTTAAGGCAAAAAAAAAAAAAAAAACCAAAAAACTGAGATAATTTGTTACCAAAGTTATGCCCAAATTACAAGAACAAGGTTTAGAGGATTAATTGATTTAATACATTGAAGATGCTTAAATCTATTCTTACAATATAAAATATATTTAACAAATTCTTTTTATCAGTTTTAAACGTTCTACTCAAAACCACTATTTATTGGTGCATGGTATCTCATTACTGAGAAAATATGTTTCAGTCACTAAGAGGCAAGTTTATATGGATATCATGAGCCAGAAATTGGGAATTAATTTGAATTACTTCCGTGCTGTAAATCTTTATCTTTCAACATCACAGCTGTAATTCTGGACAAGTTATATTACCTCTTTGTGTCTCTATTTTTGCATCTGTAAAATGCAAATACTTTATGTAGCTAACACTGTGTGGCCATTGTGTGTTTTAAATTAGGTGATGTAAGTTTAGAGATCATAAACATACAGTAGTATTTTTAGTACATATATTTTTGTTTATTGCAGACATTATACACAGCGCTGTAATAGCAACCACTTCACCTACCTCTGTGTGCTCATCCAGGATCAATTCTCTTGAGGTAAGTTCCTCGAAAGCCAAAAGGTATCAACATTTTAAGATGGTATGTATAATTAGACTGCCTTCTAGTCAACCTTACAAGCTAACATGCTCTCTAGTGAGACAGGAAAGGGGCAGAGCACAGCCATTCAAGGAATGATACAGCAGTTAACATCAAAATGGTGGAAGATTCAACCCCCAGTAGGCCTTGAGGCTCAAGATGGTGGGAGACTTGACTCCTAGCAGATCTTGAGCTTCGTTATACGCGCATTGTAATATTTTAACATGGTAAATAACATGCCCACAGGCACCACAGCAGTCCCAAGGCTAGCCACTAATGTCAAAGAGTGGGAAATGGCCAACTTCCTGGGAATCCCAGCCCCTTCCCCAGGCTAGTTAGACTGGTCCTTCCACTTATTAGCATAAGAAGCCACCAAGCCCATAAAAACTGGTAACAGGGTGCCTCTCTGGCCACTGCCCTCTCTCTCTTCCTCTTTTCGGCCCACACTCTGTCTATGGAGTGTGTACTTACTTTTAATCTGAGCACCCAACCCCCACAACCTCGTGGACTTTCTCTTGCCTTTCCATGTATCTCTCTGAATAAACCTACCTTTACTCAACTGTGGCTCACTCTTGAATTCTTTCCTGTGCGAAGCCAAGGACCCACACTTGGCAGGAACATCCCAGGGGCTTGGGTTACAGTCCTCCTCACGCCCCACATCTGTTTTTCCTGCATCACTAGGAATGTATAAAATAGTGCATTTCTACACATCCCTGAAGAAAATGGATAAAAGCATTGTTATATTCATGCAAATGTTTATATATTTTACAGCTGAAAAGAAATAGCTCAAATTTTCCCTTTTTATCTAATAAAATATGATAAATCACTATTGTTAATAATATAATGAGCATGAATATATTTTAAAAGTAGCATTCTAACAGAATTCAAATTTAAAAAGCCATTTGGAATACTGATTAAACACAATTTTTGATTTGATGATTGTCCTCATAAAGTTATATTTGTTACAGTGACCTCATTGGGATTGGTAAACAACAATGATTTGCATAAATAATTTTTATAGGAACATCACAATGCTCCCCCTTTTAAGCTTTTGACTTAATATTTTTTATTACTAGACCTAATTAGAACTCTTCTTCTTTCGATGAAACAATGATTTGTGGTTTTGTTCCCTTTATTTTCTTTGAAGTAAGGACAAAATGAAGTTAATAAAAAAAAATGTACTGAGGCTAATTAATTGTAGAACGGACACATTGAACTCATAGATTATTAGAGTTTCAGATGTCCTCAGAGATTATTTTAATGTGATTTTTCTCCCAGTGCTGAAGCCCTTCCATGTCACTAATCGTTATGCATTCAGCTTATGAAGAAAAATGATTAGTCGTTACGAAGCACTTTATAATTGAGCCAAATTTTCTTTTTTTTTTTCTTGGCTACATTCACCAGCCTGGCCCCAATTCTGCCCTAAGATATCTTAAGGCATCTTCAATACAACATTTAAAAAATGTAAGAACACAATTACCAAACTGTGAATATTCTATTAAAAGAAAAGCAATTTACACAGAGCTGTAAAGATAAAATAAATAAATAAATAAAAATCTCTGGAAACATAAGTTAAAAGTAATCTCATCTTTGTATTCAAACTAAACGTAACTTGTAGGAAAATGCAGATTAACAGGAGACAAAAAAATGTCTGAGACTTACGAGTTAAGTAAGTAGAGTATAAAAATAAGAAAGTGAAAGCATTTAAAATGCTTTGGCCACTTTTTGGCCAGTGTCTGATTCACATCTTCACATTTTTAAGAATGAAGCATCAAAATGGGGACTAACAAAGCTCACCGCAGGGAAACAAAAGATAAGCTTTAAAAAGGCAATTCTTTCTGCTGCTGCAGCTAAAGCTAAAATCGCCCTGCAGGTAATTGTGATTCTCTGGTACATTTGAGTGGTTCTCATTTACAAAAGTGGAGTAAGGCAAAAGAGCCTGAGGAGAAACCCCTTTGTTTCATTTTTGATCACAGCAGTTCCTATAAAAGATCAAATTTTAATGAAAGAAAAATTGATACATGTTTAGATGATGGAGACTAAATAATACAATAACAACTGCCCTTCTTTTGAAAATAAAGAAACTAAATAATTACTCCTGTGAAGTCTGCTTATAGGTCTATTTCATAGCATTCCAACTGCGTTTGAATGAATAAAATTGCTGGAGGGCATATTTTTTTCTCCTTCTTAAGATCCGGTAATAATCTGCTAAAGTCATCGCTAGGTGCACCTTCAGACTTGCTGTGTTCTGATTCTAAACAACCTAGTTTAGCTCTTATAAATGCAAGAACATACCCAATATTAATCCTTTCTGCTTAGCCTCTCAGCAGGATGAATTTAAAGTCATCTCAATGGCCCCAAGCAATATTTTTAAAAAGAAGCATAGAAAAGCCTTAATAGATCATTTGGATTATTCTGATGTCAGAAAAATAATACTCCTAAATACAGCCTTCAGTGTTTTATTTCAGACTCATTTTCGAATTCCAAAGTAATAGAGTTTTAATATCAGGAAGAGATGTTAATCAAGAACAAATTTATAGAGTTATACAAAAATAGTTCAATGAGAATCTGCTCATTATAGTACTAAATTTGAGCTGCTCATCATACTGTGTACCCCAGGGGAATTGATTTGTACTCAGAACTGATGGATTTGATCAAATGAGGAACATTTTAGGTTGATCTTATGTAACTGTAATAATATAAAAATTCTATAAAAGAAATGAAATATATCACAGCCAAAGAATATGACAAAATAGAAATAATTAGTTAAAATTATATTAATAATGTTAATAGAAAACTTGAATATGATTTCAAACTTAATTTTGTTAGTAGACACATACAGAAACTTATTTTGACCTAAAATAAAGACATTGATTAATTTGTAGATTATAGGAAAACTTGCATAACCAAAATACATTTATTTTTAAACAATATGTAAGTAACCTGGGCTACTTCAGCTTAAAATCTAAATATATAGCATGGCGTTTTACTGTAAGTGTATTTTTAAAGCTTCAAAATTAGTAGAAATTTTCAGGTATCAGCCTTTATGTACTTTATTAGAAATTTAGTTATTAACATTTATTCCTGGTTCTGTATGTGGTGTTTGCATGGTTATGAGGCAAAGTTTTGGTATTTATTATAAAAATAGACAGACGATGTCTATTGCTTCTTTTATATTTGTTTGCTTGAGGAAAATATGACTAAAAGTGTTGGAGATGATTGGAGAGAGCACACACACCTTTTTCCTCCTATAGGAAGAAATTTTAAATCTATGTTAATATTCTGTTTAGCATCAAGTATTATTTTAAACTGATGATAAATTTTCTTAATTATTCAGAGAAACAGTTTGGACGTATTCATATAAATGAGGTGGTATTTTTGGAATGTTTGGATTTTTATAAAACGATGATGGAGATAAAGGCATGAAATGTAAAATAGAGAAATACTGTGATGTGGAAGCTGTCCCGTGTTAGTTTTGCCATTCTTTTGAAATTCATTTCTGGCATTATGACTAGCATATTATTTTACAACTTGCTGATACAATTACTTATTAGCTCTGTGAAACTGCACAGTCCACATGTTTAAAAGAACAGATTATCAAACAAAATGTTTTACATTAACATTTGGATTTGTAAAATTTGTAATATTTAATAATGCTGTACCAAAAGTATTTTATCATCTATATTTTCCCCTCAGATGAACATATAAAGTATATCTCTTCTGCTCAGAATGCCAGCAGTTTTGTGTTCTGGTTCTAGGTAAAGTGGAGTAAGCATATTTCACTATGATTCTTCCACTGAAAGAAAGTATGAAATATTCCAAGAATGGATTTAATAGCTATTTGAGGATTCTGAAAGTAATTAGTAGCAGGCTGATTGGGAAAAATTCCAAGCAACACTGAACCAATGGCGAGCTACCACTTTTCTTCCCACTGTTTTTCCAGGGTCTGAACACGACATAGCATAAAACACAAAAGTGAACACTGGTCTGTAGATAAGAGATCACAGGAAAAGCCCTCTTGTTTGGTTCATAGAGCTGGAAAGTGACCTTTTAAAGATTACTAAGTTGAAGAAATCACAGAGGTCACAACAAGAGACCACAGGAGCCAAAAATCTGAGGAAGAGGAACCTTCTGTTTTGATTAGTGGAGCTCTGGTTCCAGGAGATCGGAACAAACCACTGTTACATTTTATGCGCTCTCTAATTCTAGCACTTGGCCGTGGATGTGGACATAGTCACTGAAGTGTGCCAGAGAGCTAGTGACTAAAGTCAGTTTTCCAGATGGAGAATCAAAAAAGGGAGCCCCAGAGAATCTTAAAGTACTAGGAAGATTGCAGAGAGGAAAGTATGTGGGGAAGTGACCCCTAAAGTTGTCTATCAACTCCTGGGCTTGCTCTTGAATTGAATGGAAAAAAAAAGAAAATCTCAGTAAATTAATTGAAGATACAAAGGAAAATCAAGTAAAAATATTACAAGGCAACTACTAAAAAAAGTTCTATGGAGATGAAGATAAAACTACTAAACAAATCATAAAGTGTATTATTAAGAATGCTTAAAAATCTCAGAAGAGAAAATAGAGAAGGGGTAAAAGCAATAACTATCAGAGGGAACAAAAAAACAAAAATTAATTATCGAAGTAATTCCATACATTTAAAAATTATATTAAATGTAAATAATATAAATGTAAATGATCTAAGCACACCTATGAAAAGATAAATAAGGTTGTTTAAAAGAACAAAAATGAATAATGATATATCATGCAAACACTAATCAAAACAAAGCTACAGTGGCTATATTAGTATAAAGGTAAAACAAGAGCAAAAGACATTGCCAGATGTAGGTGGGGCATTGCTTATTCACCAGGAAGACATAACAAGTCTATTATTTATGTGCCTAAAAACAAAAATTCAAAATACATAAGGAAAAATTGATAAAACTTAAAGGAAATTTAGACACATCAACAGTTATAGTTAGATACTTTATTTTTCTCTCAATCATACCTAGAACTATTAAACAGAAAATTGGTAAGAATATAAAAGAAATCCACTCCATCAATCATCTGGATGTTATCAACATTTTTAGAACATTTTACACAATAATAGCAGAATACATTCTTTTCAAAAGCATGTGAAATATTCACAAAATGTAGTCATTTTGGCATATCCTAGTATATTAATACATTATTTCATATTACCTAAAAAAAAACCCAGCAGAGAATGAGTCAGTCCTATTGTCTCACTCCAGTTATCTCTACCTTCATTATAAATGGCATGTGCTTATGTCCCTTAACCTGATGAGTCTATTCAATATATTAGTAGCTTAAAAAGCATTATATTTAAAACTCCCCAATATATGTGTTGAATCTTAAGTCTCCATCAAAAACACATTGATAAACTCCTGATGAAAAGGAGAAGAGACTAAATAGAATTCCTTCTAATGTCTAGCAGTCACTCAGGTCACAGACAGAATAACACCGCTATTCAGCTCTGAAGCAAAATAAAAATTTTAAAGGATATAAGGTGATATTTCAGTCCACTTTGATGATATCATTGCCTAGGATATGGAGATATCTTGTCAATCAAACCTGTTCAATATGTAAAATATTCAGAGGAGCTTATGTCCAAGGAACAATAGTACAACACTCGTTAGAAATACATGCATACTCAATACTTTAATGCCAGATTCTTTTAGAAGTTGAGTTAGTACACAAGCTTAGGTTGGAAAGTTTATCAGGAACATCAATCAGATTCGTCCATATAATTGCATGAAACTTGTTTTTTCTGCACAATAATAATTGGGCACATTTGCAGTGTAGTAGTATTGTTCTACCTGACTTTTTATTCAAATATATGTATACATATATTTATTTAAATGAAGTGTAGTTAATTTATAATATTATATTAGCTTCAGATGTACAGCATACTCATTCAGTATTTTTACAGATTATACTCCATTAAAAGTTATTATAAGATAATGGCTATAATCCCCTGTGTTATATAATATATACTAGTTGCTCATCTATTTTATATATAGTAGTTTGTATCTCTTTATCCCATACTCCTATCTTGACCTTCTTGAAATCTGTACATCTAGATCCATAGCCTTATGTACAGAATGTTATTGTTAATAAGTCTTATTTCTGTGTATTTTTCTTACATGTTATATTTGCCTAGGCCATTTACTCTCGATAGTCTCTGAAATGAGGGCTTTAGATTAGATGTGCTCTGTTTTGTTTCTTAACTCTTTCTTTCCAAGTCACAGAGGTATAACGATTTTAGATGGGAATCCAAATCAGACTGATTCATCATTTAAACTCTGAAGAATGCCTATTTAAATTGAAGGTAATTTATACTTAGAATAATACAGGATAGTAAGGCTGAAAACAAAGTGTATCAAGGTAACAAAAGTGGCATGCTAGAGCCAGCTGTGCCTGCTTCTAAACGCTGCGTGTGTGCATCTGTTCTCAATAACCATGTCCTGTAATGTCACGTAAGCAGCATGATACCAGCAATGGTGGAAGAATTTACGGTACCAAAAAAGCCCCCAAAACAAATTATACCCCCGTAAGTCATCCAGACATGACAGACATAATCACACAGAATCTCCAAAAATGTTTTTATATTCTTAGTAAAAATTAAAAACCAAATGTAATCAAAACAGCTACTTTGAAGATTTGACCATAATCCTCACTTCTTCCTTCCAGCAGGCCAAAAGGAAAATTCAGGTTTCATAGTACTAACTTTTTTATGTTTTCACTTGTGATCGGTTTTATTCTGTTGGAACGGGCAGTTCTGCGAAGGTCTTTTCTCCTCTTCCCGTTAAAATGTTAGATCATCTCTAGCCTCTTCCAAAGGCCCTTCTGCTGAATTGTAGTGCTCAGACTTGAATATTTCAGGAAACATCTTTTGACCCTGTTCCAAAATTTGGAGCCAACTCCCCCCTAAGGAGTCATGTTCCTATTCTGTGGTCAGTAGTTTAATGATCTTTCCATAGGATGCAGATATTTTGTTTCTGTGGATTCTTTTAAACTCAAAAGAACAGATCACTGATGGTAGTACCATAGGAATCACACCGCTTTTAGAACATCGGGGAAGAGCAAAAGCATTGGGGGCAAACTAGGAAAAAGAAAGCTTTTTAAAAGCCTGTGCTGTATTTTTAAATAGCTTGCTTACTTCCAGTGACATGGAAGCTCTCGGACATAGGCAGACATTTATTACCTCTGTAACATTTTCCCAAATTCCTGAAGATGAAAGTATCCATGATCACAATCATGTTTATATCAATAATAATCAGATAGAAAAGGACAACTATGTAAATTGGGATAGCCCCAAAATATTGCATGGACCACATATCCACAGTTATTACCAGAATCTGTAAGGATGAAAACTATAAAACACGCAGGCATAGTTGGAGAGTCACTCTTGTATATTGCTTGTAACTCATCTCATCTACGGTTTAACTTTCAAAATATGTGCTGAAAACCCACATGCAATATCTCACTGTTCTTCAATATATTTAAAAGTTTTGTCACATATAAAAGCAAATTCAGAAAATTCTAACAATTTTAGTTTAAGAGCAAGCATCTTAAACTATTATTATAACAAATCATTTCTGCGTTCCAACTATGACATTCATTTACATACTGACCACAAAGGTGACATATTTTCATGTAAAGTGTATCTATTGTATCATTAATATGTACACTGTATTCAGGTTATAGAAGTAGGTGAGGGGGAAATGAAGATCTATGAGTTAAAAATTCACTCTCAAGGGACTCAGAGTCCAATGGGAAAGCTAACAGATATGCATACAGTAGAGTTAAATCTCCTGATAATTGACTGGAGGATCAGTGTTAGCAAAATAAGCCAAGAGCAGAGTAGAGTTCCTAATTTGCCAGTAGATGACTATACCTGATGGAATCTGTCCAGCATTAAGCAGACATATTGCAATGTTTTAAATTGCAGTATCAATACATTCAATTCAAGGTCAGTCAGCCTTGAACTAATAGCCACCATTAAAGAAGGTATATTGATTTCTGTCAGTTATATAATGAATGCTATTTGAATGGTCAAATGATGAGTACAATTTTTGCTTACAGTTAAACACGTCTGTCTTTGCAGCACTGGGTGTATTTAAATAAATACTTTAGATGAATAAATGCCATGGGCAATTGCATATATGATAAGCTTGAAATACAATGACCATGAAAATAACTATTTTTTGTAGGGCAGGGTATTGTCTGAATGAGTTATCTATACTGAACTTGCCCAGATGATATTTTCAGACATCGAGACATATTAATAAGCCTTAATTGGAAATAAAAATCTGTCCAGTTTTTCGTTACTCTTATCCTTTGGAGTGGCCAAAGCTGTAACATGGACAGCTGATCAATTAAGCCTGAGATCAACTTTGTCTTTATTTAACAATAAATATGTATATTTTAATTATTTATGAGTATGCCATTTCAGAACATGTTTGGGAAGTGCTGCTTCAATATCCAAGACTATAAAAAGCAATTTTAGGAACGCAGTACACCAAAATCAGTGCTCCTCCTGAATTCTCTGGTTGTGCCAATGAAATAGTAATCAATACAACAACCCAAATACAAATCAGAAATTTGACTTAGATTCTTCCCTCTCCTTTATCTCCTTTATGAATTTATATTTTAATACCAGTGGACATTGCTGTTAGGAAGAGCACTAAGCATTCACTCAGCATGCTAGGAAAACACTAGAACAACAACTATGGCCTCTCTTCCGACTGTTGCTACACCACGATTAGAAAGACTCCAACAAAGTTTTCAGATTAAGAAGAAAATGCCTCATTATGATCATTCTTTTCACCTCTCTCTTGAGACTCTTGTTCCCTTGCAGAGAGATGCATTCTTGGATTTCTCTCGGCCATACGTTAAGTTTTGGAGGTAGGTTCCATTCCTGAAAGATAAATCCAGAGGTGTCTTAGAAAGGAAGACACTATTTGGCTGTACAAAAGTTCTACATCTGTTATTGAAAGTTATTTTATTAGATAAAGCTAACATTTTTTATCACTCTCTGTCCTCTCTTTGTACCTCATCATTCACTCCCTAAGAGAACTCATTTAGTTTCATATCTTTAAATTTACTCTATTTCCTGATGACTTCTGCATGCTAATTTCCAGCCCTGTTTTCTCCCCAGAACTCCAGACTCATTGTTCAACTGAAACAGTTTTCCTTCGGAATTCCCTCTCTCAGTTAAATGAATTTTCATTACTTCAGTTGCTAAGGACAAAAATTAATTCTTGACTCTATTTTGTTCTTTCCCATCCTATCACCTGTATAAGCCATCGATCGACAATTCCTAAAGATTTCTTTGAAACAAGATTCCTAAATAAGATTTCTTTGAATGTAAGCTGTAAGAGCTGTCACTACCCCTATTGCTGTACCCTAATTCAAGCCACTGACCTTTGTTCCCTGGTCCACTTTAATAAACTATTAAATGATGTCTCTACTTCCACTGTTGCCACCTAACAACTCATTTTACATGGAAGTCAAAAGTAATCTACAGGTTTTAAACCCTTCAAAAGTTTGCAATCTCAGTTTGATTCAAAATGTATGTCCTCACGATGGTATAAAAATCTTTATATTATTTGAGTCCTTGCTTTTTCTTTTACCTTTTCTTCCATCCTTTTTTCTCACATTAATTCAACTATAGTTCTACCAGTCTAACTGCTAATTCTTGTAAACGTATTTGGTCTTTATTCACACGCAGCTGTCCTTGTTGGGCAATGACATTCTGATCGTCAATAAGCCACACTGATATCTGTGTGACTTACTCCTTCAGTAGTTTGTCTATGGGTTAATGCTATCTTCTATGATAAAAATGTTTGCAACCACCCCATATAACATATAGATGCCCTGTCATCTTTCTTTATCTTTATTTGATCTTTCCTCATAATATTTATGAACAGAAGACATATTTGGTCTTTCTCCACCATCTTTCTAACGTGTCAGATCTTTGAAAGCAAGAACTATGTCTCATCACAGTCAAATAGTCACAAAATGGGTCTGTCACATAGTAAGAGTGTAATGAGTATTATTAAATAAGTGAATTAATGCTTGAGGAAGGAGACAGAGTTATTACTTAGCAGAATAAAAATCCAAATACTTCAAACAGTACTACCCACTAAATATTTCTTGGAAAAGGCTTACCTGCAACTTTTCTATTACCATTCCTTCAGGACCTCTCAGATGCCCTATCACAGAGGCACTCAAACTGGTTCCCTAGTTGTTAACTTTGGCTTAGGAAATCAATCTTCAGTTTGAATCAACTGATAAATAGATTGATCAAGTAATCAAAGAATGAACCTGCAAAGGAATTCTATCAAAATGTTAGCCATTTCCAAATTAAAAATTTCCCTTGGTCATACATTAATTATGGATTGAAATGTGAAATCTTGATTTTTTTTTTTTGGCTTTTCATGATCTGGCTACTATGAGAGTTTCTAGTGTATTCATTTTATGATATGTTGTACTTTTTCTTTATACAAAACAAAATGCAGTTGCTTGTTTCTGTGTTGCTTCATGTAGTCTGTCTTTGTTTCCATTTACCTTTGTGAAATAATTTCCCATTCATCACTCAGGTCTCAGCCCATATTACATCTAAAGAATCCTTCTACTTTCTTCTTCGTAAAATAACCAAAATTATATGTATTGAACAACACTAGGTACTAGGCACTGAGTTGGTTACTTTTCAGATCATAAATAATCCTAAGAAACAGTATTGATATTTTATTATGAAATGAGGGGCAAATAAGTAAGGTCATAGAGTTACAGGATGTGAGACTATCAGTCAAACTCAAAGGTGCCTGATTCCAAAAGTACTTTGTACTTTTCAGTACACAGCATGACTCTGTGAAATTGACAGTATATAGTAGCATTTATAAACCATAGTTTTATTCTTTACTTTATTCTGTATTCACAGCAACATACAGTAGCTAAAGAAGATTTTAAAATGGACTTCAGCATCTCAGAATGTGGGTAAGTATGTATATTAGCTTGTAAAATTCTTGTCATAAAGGTATAAAAATTGTCCTTAGAAGAAAAACCATGAATTCTTAAGGAAAAAAGAGCATTAAGAAAAAATTGTATGTACACGATATTAAAGTAAACACCTTAAAGAACGAGAAAAAAATAGTGATTTCTTTATAAAATGTTAAGGACATTTTGGGCTGTCACAAAAATATGTTGAGGCATTTGTTTTCAATTCGATCTGTGGCTCCATGGTTGTCACTTAGCATGGCTGGGAAATTCCCTTGGAAACAAAACGGCAAAGGAAATCTTCATTTTAATATTGCGCAGGAGTACCCAAAATTAGATTGCTAATTATAGAACCACTAATTAGAAATACAGCATCTCTATACATAAAACATGATTTCTTAAGAAAAGAATGCACAATTTCATTTAAAGATAAGCATTATGTAGAGTATCATCCTAAGTACTATTCTGAATTTCTCCAAAGCCACATAGAATAGTTAGGAAAAAAAGGATTAGGAGGGGCTATTGGACTTAAGTTATTTTGTTTGTTAGTAGAAAAATCATCATGCGAGCTCTCTGCATATTGAAAAGCCCTCTCCCTTGGTGGAAACCAGTTAAATCCCTGAGAAAAGTACATTTCAATTCTGAGGTTTATAGTTAGCTTTGCATTATATACACATTTTCAGTAATCAAATCCTAACTCGTGGTACAGAACATCAATTTGTTCAGAAAGCATTGTTTATAGTGAATATATCCCTTTAGACAATGCATAACTTGAACAACATACCCAAACAGGCAAGAACAGCCCATAGGGAAATTTACAGCTTTATTGTTCTTAGAACCATGACATTATAATACCATGCTTTGTGCAATACTGATTTATAATTTATGTTATCTCTGTCTTTTTTTTAAACTTTAATTGAGAGTGAACACTTGGGATACTGTTTAACTTATTTTAGATGTGTGTTAAAATGCTCAGCTCCAGTATTTATGAAGTATTTTGATAATAATTTTGCCTCAAGCTATATTAAGTATTAATCCTAAATCTGTGTTTACTTTGAGAATGCATATTCCATATGTATAGCATTTCCCTAAAAATGAGGAAAAAATGAATACCTACACCAGCAATATCCCAAACTATCAACCACAGGAAACTATTATTTCCATGCCATTTTAAAGGGGCCACATATTGGAATACTATGAGAAAAAATACTGAGTAAAATCTGAAATATAAAATATAGCTCTAGGAGGAGCTGTGTGTATATATAGGAGAGGATAGGGAGTTAGTTTCCTTTCATTCGTATTTAATAAAAAAATAAGTGTACATCTGAAAATAATTGAAAATTACTTGATTTCTTTGTTCTATTTTATCCTTAGAATGTATTTAATTTACTATCCTTAATTTTGGATGTAGCAAATAAAGTAAAATTAAAACAAGAAAAGAAATAAAAATTTTCTTTCCCAATACACAATATTACATCAGATGAATATGTGCTCTAATTTTTAACCAAGGGATGCAGACGTAAGGATCAGAAAAACCTATTTATCAGTGTATTTTATAAAATTTATGATTGACGGACATGATCGTCCACCTCTGACATTCTATCTCCAAAAAGGAGACTGGATCTGCAATTGGTAATTGATTCAAATAGAAGAAATACTATTCCAACTTTCTCTAAAGGGAAAAATTCATATTTTTTAAGGACAGGATCATATAGTCACTTTTTAAAAAACATTAAAGTTATGTATAAATCTGAAAGTTCACTATAAATTGTGTGTGTTTTGCAAATTCACTGCAGTTTCAGCATCTAAAAAAATTAGGATTTGTGTGTGTGTGTGTGTGTGTGTGTGTGTGTGTGTGTGTGTGTGTGTGTTTAGGTTTCTGTTGCTTTTATTAGTTTGCTTAAGATCATAGCAATGTGAACCATTTTCTGTTGGCACCAAAATTATCCACTATAGTAAGTGTTGGATGAGAGTGGGCTTCTCACTCCCATTTCTGAGAGGTGTAAAATCTTGCTCCTGACAATTAACAGACAAAAAAAATACAGTAGCTGTGATATTATAAAATATTCAGTTATGTATTTAATTTGAAAGCATGTACTGAGAAACTACCAAGTTTTAGATATCTTTGATTGATAGTTTAATTAGGCACATTTTCTATCTGCCTACTTCCTGTGTCTTAGCAACAGAAGAACACATGTAATCAAGTAATAATTGAGTCAACTCTCAACCTAAGTATTTTGCAAATATCCACAGGCTTCATAAAATGCACAATTAATATAAGGTTTTAGAAATTTAAATTTATTAATATGAGATTTTTGGATTTTATTACTTGGTCCCTTTCCTAATAAAAATATATGTGAATTTCTTCTGTTTTCAAGTGATCTTTTTCAATTGGTCTAGCTCTGGAAAGCTTGGTCATGGGTTTGTGGGACTGTAAATAGTTTCTTATTGCTCTTTTCTAAAATAATATTGATCATGTATAAACATATATGTTTGAAAATGATAAAATAATTTGGTTCTAATTAACATATCAATTTATTAGAGTTTTACTATTTCATCCATGCAGTATTTGTATACTAAATATCTACAATCTTGATGTACTGTGGGAGGGATTCAGGGCACTGCAGTGAACAAGACAGAAATTGTTCCTGCCCTCTTAGGTCCTATGTGCTAATGAGAAGAGCAAGAACAAAGAGTGAACATACAAGTATTTGTTTTTAATGATTTTGTTAGTTGGTATAATGAAGAAGTACGTGCTACTAGCATCTACAAAACAGAGGCCTGACTGGTCCACTAAAGCAAGGTATGATTTCCTGATTGAAAAATGGTTAATATGCAATCTGAATTACAAGAAGGTATGAAAAGGTGACGGTATTCTAAGAAGATGAGGTCGGCAAAAACGGCTCTCCAAAGATGCCTGTGACTTAATCCCCAGAGCTTCTGTATATATACTATGTTACATGACAATCTTTGTAGCTGTTATTAAGGATCTTGAGATGGGAAGATTATATCCATCAAGTGAGCCTCATATAATTACAAGTATGTTTATAAATAAGAGTGAAGGGGGCAGAGAATTCAGAGCCAGAGAAAGAGATACATCAATGGAGCTAGAATTCAGAATCTGAGAGATTTTTGCAGTTGCTACCCTGTTCACTTGAAGATGAATGAAGGTTTCACAGCCCAAGGAATTCGGGTGCCCTGAAGAAGAGAAACTGGAATAAGAAAGGAAATGAATTCTCCCCGAGAGGCTCCAGAAGGAAGACAGCTCCGTCAACACTTTATTTTAGCCCAGTAAGACCCAATTTGAACTTCTGATCTCCAGAATTTCAAATAAATGAATACATTTGTGTTGTTTCAAGTCACTAATTATGTGTTAATTTGTTATAGCAGCAACAGAAAACTAACATAGCAGAAGAGGCAGGACATATAAACCCTAAGGTAGGAATGACTCTACCATGTTCATATAAATACAGCTTACTGCCAGAGAAATGGAGAAAATATTTAACTCATTTTTAAATCAGATCTGTATAAAGTTCTTTATTTTCTCAACTCTCCTTGAATCTCATGTGAAGATTCTCAGATGTATCTTATATCTACCAAATGCCTGATGCTTTCGGCACATATGGTATATTAGTTTGCTAGGGCTGTTATGCTAAAATACCATAAACTGACCGAGCAGGTTAAACAATAGTATTTTTCAAAGTTGTGGAGAAATCTCAGCTCAGGTGCCAGGAAGATTGGACTCTTCTGAGACCTCTGTCCTTGGCTTGCTGCCTCCGCAGGTGGTTGCCCCTTGGGTGCATGCGCCCTCAGGTCTGCCTGTGTCCTAATCTCTTCTTTTGATAAGGACACCAGTCAGATTGGATTAGTTCCCATCCTAATGGTCTTACTCTAACAATTAACTTTTTAAAAGCTTATCTCCAAATACAGTCACATCCTGAGGTCCTGGGAGTCAGGATCGCCTTTCTCCCAGTTCATGGAGCCCCCTTGCTTCTGAGTTTGAAAGTAATAGACCCTATGACTCTACTTCCTTTATGTGGCTATATTGAAACTTTATTTTCAGTTAAAACAACCCCTTGGGTTTCACTTCCCCAAAATGGGAGTTAGGATGCTGAAGAAGTTACCTGCTGTGGGTGGTTTGGTTCTCTGAATTCAGCAGATCATAATGTAATTCTAAATTCAATACACCAGCTCCCACTTTCCAGCCCATAGGGTCTCAAAGTATTAATTCTGGGGAGGACACAATTCAACTCATAACAAATGGTTACAGAACATCATCCACCATTGCTGCTGTGTTAATATTTTCCTCAAATTCCTGACAAGATGATCACCCTTCAACATCCGTTGAAGTCAACAATAGCCATATGACATACTCTGACTAAAGATACATGAGAGAAGGTGACACTGGAAGTATTTAAATATCCATACCTAACTCTTTGTGGGTTCTTCCTCCTGCTGCCTTAACCAGTGAGAGTCCAGAGCATGGAGCCTCTGTCAGCCAAGAGGCTAGGCTAGGTAGCAGATAACTGAAATCAGAACTTCATGCACGCGCAATGGAGGCGGGGCATTCTCACTTATTTATAAAGCACAGATACATTTTCTCTGTTTTATTTTGTTTTTGTTTTTTGGTTTTTTTTGTTTTTTTTTTTTTACTACAGCATAGCCAAGTTCCTGTTACCCAATAGAGCTGCCATCATTTGCTATTCTGGCTATTCCTGTAATATTTTTGATGTCTTCCCTATGCCTAGTTGTGCATTAGATCCCACTCATGTCATAATTTCCTTTACGCTTTTTCATTGTGCCTTGCTTTACATGTGCACTTAAGGCAAACTTTCTCTTTTATTATTTTCACCTAACTAGAGCAAAAGATCAGCATTTTCCTTTCTGTCATTGTGAATTTCTATCATTTGCTTGGAGCCTCTGATATTGAGTAATATATCACCTAATTTCCACTCTGATCATTTTAGGACTCCAGTCATCGTTGATTCAGCAAATATCACTGAATCTAGATATATTCTGGAGTTTGATTAATTTTGATAATTTATTTCAATATATTGTGAGAGGTTGCTTTTACCTTTGTTAAACACTCATTTTAAAGAAGGAAAATCCTCATGTTTGGGGTTCCATTTAAAAAGTTGACCAAAACATTGCCTTATATCAGGAAAGACATTATTTTTTTGACACAGGAAATTTATCTTCAGGAAGGATACACGTTGTCACTAGGACACTAAAAAAGCTAACTATGGAAGAGCAGAAAGGAAACTAGCTCCATTACATATGAAGCCATATTCTTCAAAGTAAGTAAAAGAGTATTGAACAAAGAAGTGAAACTCTAGTGACTCACATGTGTTACTATATTTGCATCTCTGTGTGGAGGGAAAAAAAGAGAGAGGAAGGGAACAAGGAGAGAAGTTGCCTCCATGTCTTGGCTACTGTGAATAGTGCTGCAATGAACATTTTGGGTATATGTATCTTTTCAAATTAGAGTTTTCATCTTTTCTAGATATACGCCCAGGAGTGGGATTGTTGGATCATATGGTAAGTCTATCTTTAGTTTTTTAAGGAATCTCCATACTGTTTTCCATAATGGTTGCACCAAATTATATTCCCACCAACAGTGTAGAAGGGTTCACTTTTCTCTACACCCTCAATGGAATACTACTTAGGCACAAAAAAGAATGAAATAGTACCATTTGCAGCAACATGGATGGACCTAGCAATTAGCATACTAACAAATTATGGTTACCAAAGGGGAAAGGAGTACAGGGGAGGGATAAATTAGCACTTTAAGATTAACATATACACACTACTATATATAAAATAGATAAACAACAAGGTCCTACTGTATAGCACAGGGAACTATATTCAGTATCTTGTAATAAACTATAATGAAAAAGAATAGGAATAAATAATATATATGTATAACAATCACTATGGTGTACACCAGAAACTAACACAACATTATAAATTGACTATACTTCAATTGAAAAAAAAAAACAACTGAGAACTAAAACTGAGAAAGAAATTTCGGAAAAATAAAAACCAAAGACCAAACTTATATATGATTATCGGTTATTACAAACAGTAAACACAAGCAAAGAGTATAATAAAATAATACACATTTTACTGCAAATAGCATATAGTTGGAAGATAAAAATTAAAGAGAAACCTCATCATAATAGTAACAAACCAGAAAAAGTGCCTAAAAAAAATGACCAAAATGTACTAAACCTAAAGACATACAATCTTATTTTATAAGAAGACTCATTAAAAGGAAAAATTCTTGCCAAGTAAAGTTATATATTTGATGAAATACTAATAAAATGCCAACAGGATTTTGTGTCTGAAACTAGAAAAATTGATTTTAATTTCCTCATAGAAAAATATACAAAGTCAAAGCAACTAGACAAATCTTCAAAAAGAAGAGTGATAACGTGGGTGAGGCAGAATGAGACTAGCTCAAACAAAAATGAAAATATAGTATAAATATTTTATAAATAAAGCTATATATCATATTGACACAGAAAATATTGCCAGAAAAAGCACAACAGCCTAGATCCAGTAATAGACTAAACTGTTAGTATATGACAAAAGTGCTATTTAAAATTAGTGGAGAAAACAACACTTTTCTAATAAAGAATTTTGGGAAAATAGGTACTAGTCACTTAGAAAAAAATGAAATTTGGAATTGTACTTCATAAAACACAACATAAAAACTCTAAGTGGCTGGAAAGCCAAAGGTAAAAAAGAAATATAGTATCAAAATAAACAAGATCTAGAAAGAGAGATGAGTAATTTCATTTACATACTAGAAATGAAAACAACTTTTCAACTAAGAGTCAAAACCCAGTAACAATTAAGTGAATGATTTATAAGTGCAACTATGGAAGCATTAAACTGTGATGTATAATATACATGTATATATGCTCATCCTATTGTATGTGTATGTGTATATATATATATATATATGTATTTATGTATTTGTTTAATGTAATGTATATACATATGCATAGATATCCATTTATCTATACATCTATACATCTATCTAAATTAAAAACTGAATATGGCCAGATAAGTTGTAAATAGAATTACCAATATCTACATTGCCATCATGTTCTCCTTTTATCATATGTAAAATTTCAAATGAATTTCAGAACAAAATCCTAAGTACTTTGGATAAAGATGTATACAATATGTTGAAAAGAAATCCTAAATTAAATTTTTTTAGCCCTACACATCTGTTCCTCATTTATAAATATGGTGTAATCATAATTGTATATATCGTGGTATTAGTAGAGACTAAGCATCATTTTGTCCCTTGTTTCTCTGGCAAATATATTCTCCTTTTTGGAATTGCCCCATTTGCCACTCATTTCCATGGTATTTGAGGTCACTTCACCAAACATTCTGGGAAGGGAACTGGGAAAGAGAATTCTGTCTTTCTTTGATTTTCTATAATTTAGCTACAAAGCTTAAACGTATCAGTGAAAACATTTCCTGCCATTTAGACATGAGAAATGGGTAAAAGTAGATTGAAGAAAAGATTTAGAAATGGAAGAGGACAAAAAGTGAAGCAGCATTGTTGGTTCACAGACTGGCCCCTGTGCATGGAAGGTAAGGAGACACCTGAGAAAGAGGCAGACCATGCCACATTGGTTGGTGGCAGTTTTCAACAAGCAAGGGGATTTACATACAAGACTTGTCCTGGGCCACTGAAAGAGGAGTAGATCTCCCCATCCAACCATCGGAATCTTAAAAGTTTATAAAGAGCTCTTAACTGGGTTCAGTCTTGCGTACAGTCTAGATGGTCTCAAGAACACATTAGTCTATCAAGGTTGCTTCCTTGAAAGGGTCCAGCCATGGGAACTGTGCACTGAATGTAGGTTCCAAGGACCAAGGGGGATAAGGAGCCTCCAATTGTCAGGGTACAGAATCCAGGTCATCCTGTAGTCATGTCCTCTTGTGGACCTCTTACTCTCCTCCAACAGGAGTACACACATAAGAAGCAGCAGGAATAAGAGAGCAAGCTCAAGCTTTTAAACTATTGTCTGTATTTGCTCCACAACCACACCTTTGTCCACCTTGTGGATAAACCACACTGACTTCATTTTGTCAGCTCCATATTAGGCCAATAGCCCTACTCTCCCCTTTCTGTATGACTGACCTTTAGCCTACTCACAAGGAATACACCCAAGCCTTATATGATCCCTATCAACTTTTACTCTTGCCTTCATTGATAGAAAACCTGAAAGGGGACTTTTGCTGAGGCAGATAGTTAACGGTCATGAGACCCCCGGGGGAGAGGAAAAACCCCTGGTTCCCACTGGTGCAGATGTGCTGCTCCCTAGTAGTCAGATTCTCTTTTTAGCTTTGGCCCCTTTAAATTCCCCTGTACCCCCTTCAGTGCTGTCACAGGCAGCTGCAAATGCCTCTCAATCATTGTTCGCTTGTGCCTGCCTATATGTAAGTTACCCATGATAAACTTCATAATTGCACTTTATGAAGTTGCCCACTTTGTTTTTCAGTCTCAAAATTCCTTCTCGGTTCAGAGAATTCAGTATCTCCACCTCTCAACAGCCCAGTAAGTTCCAAATGTCAGTTGAGGACCTTTATAAAAATAAATTTCTCTAAATACTTAGGCTAGTGTAGGTTAACATGTCTGTCCTGTGCAATCAAAAGTGTCCTTACTTATTCAGTTATTGTAGAGATCAAATAAAAGCACTTCATAAACTATAAAGTCCTATACAAATATATGGTATTATTATCATAATGACATAATACTTTCCTCATGTTGACTCAGTACTTACAAGTGTCTTTTTTACCTTTATTCAGAGGTTTTTTAATGACTAATAAAAATCAATTTGTGAAAAGACACAATGATATTACTCAGTGAATTTTCAGATCCAAGGAAAAAAGTACAGCTGTGAATGAATTTGAAGCCTGGGAATTTCATTACAGCACTTTATGAATAAAAGTGAGATTTCACTTTTTTGTATTATCACAATGATTACAGAGCTTTGAAAAAGAACACTCTTGATGACTATGCAGAAACCAAAAGTGTTTTAAATAAATTATCACACATTAATTTTAAAATGTCACGTTAAGACAAAGGAACATTTTGAACCCACTAAGGGACAGTAAACATTTTGCAAACATAGAGAATACAGTAACACAGAGGAGGATTTTGGAAAGCTAATTTATTTAACAACAGTTTTACAAGCCAGTAATACTTGATGTATTTTTATATGTTAATTTTTTTCTGTTACCTTAGTAGAAATAGAAAACAAAATATTTATTTTCAAACAAAATATGCACACCATTCTTGACTTTTTAGTTTCCATAACATAAATGGAATTTATCATAAGCCTTAAAAATTCTATCCCTCCTAGTTTTTCTCCTTTATATCCAATTCCTGCTACTTTTTCAAGGATTGATAGTCTATTGTTTTTTTCTTACAAGTTCTAATTCCCCCAGCCACCCCCTGACACAAAAACACAAACAGAACACCACACACATTCTATTTCTCTAAAAAAAAAGTATTCAGACCATCAAAAAAGAAAATTAAGCCACCCACATCTATAAAATATGATTTCTGTTTTAATTCCTCATATTTTATTCCAGGGAGTACATCAATGTGATGATGTGTTTGCTGTTTCTAGCGCATAGCTTACTATCTTCTATTTCTCCCAATGTTGCCCATTTACGATAATTGATAAAGTGTTTATTTAAAGAGATTCTGGACCCGTTCTAGTTTAATAGATCATTTTAGAAAATGATAAACTTCATAATTTTAGAAAACAATCTATTTAGATCTTTTTGTAAACACTCTTCAACAATACTTGTGACGGTGGTGGTTCATAGAATCAAATCCACTTAATTTCTTTTCTGTATATTATGACTATACCATTCTTTAGCAGACATGGAAGGAGCCTGGGTGAAAGATGGAAAAAAAATCATATTGAGCTGTAATGTATTGAAAAGATAGGACATGAAGCAGTTATATCCTGAGATTCCACAATTAAAAAGAAAATAAGTGCACTTTTTTCTTTAAAAAAAAGTTTGAGTGGAATTTCACTCAACTACTAATGACCAGGAAAGGATTACTGTTGCTAACAATTTTATTGAGTGCTTATTATATGTTAATATATTCTAGATATTATTTTAAGTTAACACCTTTCCAAATTTTGTAATTACCTCAAATTATCTGGTGAGTTAATTCCAGTTTGATTTTTGAGATGATTTGTTTCATATTTTTATGTAACTTTGTGACTCAGTCTCCAAAATATGTATAACAAAAAAAAATAATGCATAATCACCTAGATCATGGCTTAAAAGTTAACATTTTTTTCATTGTATTTAGTTCTAACCTTCCCTGATCTTTGCAAAAAAAAAAAAAAAAGCTTTTTTCAGAACAATGAGTAGTTTTTCTCCAAGTTTTTTATTTCACACTGTTCCTCTTTAGACCATTCCTAAGATGATTTTTATTACAATGGAAGTTTTCCTTTTGTGTTTAATGTTTAATATTCCCTTTCAAAAGCTTAATTAATGGTTTCCTATTTCAAGTTCTAGTTCTAAAGTCTTTTCATCTTGAGTCTCACTATTTTTTCTTCAGTTCTTAAAGCCAGAGTGTTTTTTTTTTCTCACCTTTATTCTTGATTTTTACAGAAATGTGTTTGAGTAAAGTTCAGCAGAGAATCATTAAACTTTGATAGAATTTAGATAATGTTTGTAGGTGTGAAAACAGAAATTGCCTCTGTGTGGAGTCAAAACAAGGAAGTTTTATAGAGTTGGAACATGTGAGCGACAAAAACAGAGCAATTGCAATATTATAATAGATCAAGTATGCGTTCAAAGATGAACATGTTTGAGCAGAAAACAGACATCAAACAATTAGAGGTACAGAATCAGTAAGTATTCAATACTTAACTGAGACATACTTAGCCAACAATGAGAATATCCCAGGTGTTGGATATTGGGGAAGCTGGATCCTGAGGGTGAGCACTCAAAAAGAGACAAGTGAAAATACATTGATTTGAGAGTACTTTCTAGGGATATGTGATTGAAAAACTCAGCAAAGACTCTAGCAAATGGATCAAACTCTCTGTTATGGTGACTCAGAGAGGTCTGGAGAAATTGATGACTAATGCTGAACAGAGTGAAAATGACCAAGTTACTGTCTGCAAGTAGAGGAAGGAAAAGAAAGGCTAAGGAAAGTGGGCGTGTTGAAGTCAAAATCTTCTGCTAGAGTATTTTTGTCCTATTGGAAAGTAAAAAAGATATACCATTCACCAAGACTGTCAAGAATGAGTTGGTGGAAAAGGAGTAGCTTTGTTAGGAAGTTGGGTGGTGGCTCTCCACTGCAGGCTAGGCATGACATCGGGCTAGTGATTCTAGCATTCAGTTTGTCAGTATCCCTAGGGCCCCAAACTACCCAAACTAATAGAGGACAAGTGACAGCACTCAACTGCCAAGCCAAAAGGCTGCAATTACTATAATGAATAGCAAAGTTGGAGGGGCTGACAATGGGATTTTTACCAGCAAGGAATTATACGGACAGTTAAGAAAACATCATGTCCCTTGGAACAGTCAACAGTGGGGCAGGAGCAGGCAGCTGAGATTGGTTACCTCAATAAAAATTCATGACACTTGATCAGTTCCCAACCCTTAAACAATTTTCAGTTCTGAAATCTACTGACTGGAGAGGTTGCAAAATCCTTAGGAGGAAGTACACTGCAACTGTGTAGCAAGTTTATACCATACTGATTCCTCCAGTCCTTATCCAAATGAACTGATGGCCATTTACTCAGTTTACTGTCCACTGAGGAAAGGAGAATAATCTGATATTTTGAGAACTAATGAACACAGGGTTCTGAGATGGTGTGGATGCCCAGAGACCCAGAGAGTCAGCATGAACTGCCTGCTAGAGGGCAGTTTATGAGGACCAAGTAATAAATAGCATAATGATTAACAGTGGGTCCATTGGCTTAATGGGCACGTCCACTAAAATTTTCCCCAACCAAGATAGACAAGTAGCATCTATAGACTTGACAGTTAGAATAACTCTCACGTTGCATGCCTGCCTGTAGAGGGTAACACTGAAGGGAAGGGGCCGGTCAAAACCTCTGAAACTGCTGTCTGCCATCTCCCAATTTCACAAAGCAGTATTTGCTGTGCTTTGTTAGGAAAATGAATGCACTAACCTGTAAGCAGAGAGAGGAAAGATACTCTGATCCAGCAAAAAGTGATAGAGGTCGAATAAGGATAAATTGAGAATTAAATTAAAAAAATATATCTTTAACAGCTGTGTCTGCTTCAAAGGATTAGAGGAACAACAAGGGAAATTAAACATTAAAGAAAGATTAAAAGTATATCTAATTGCTATAGCAAAGGAGGTGGCAAATAAGGAATGTTTATGCATTTACTGATGTACTGAGAATTAGTTAGGACCTGGGAAACTCAAACACTGAAGGAAGGCAATGCTTTGGAAAGTACCACCTGGCTAAGTACACGTAGTTTCTTATTGGATGCGTAAGATTACAGATTTTGGAAGCATCAATAAAGCAATTTCAATTCAGAAATCTGTTAATGATGATTCTTCAGCTGGTATAAATGTTCAAAGAAGAGGAAAGTTTTTTTTAAAAAGGCTGGATTTATGGATTTGAGGAACTCAGGAGGAGAAAAGAAGGAGTGAGAGATAGACACCCAATAAAATGCATTCCAACAATGCTTTGAATTTCTCCTGAGATTGAAGCCGTGCAGACAGAATAGCATGAGATGGGATTCGAGTGTGACCAGTAATATGACCTGTGGTCTGTCCTCAATTTGGAGTGCCCTGCTCATCAGATTCTACTTATGCATTGTGACTCCTGCATGGAGCTGTTAAAGAAGAAAACGGAGCTAGCATGGTTTCAAATATTCAAGAGATTCATCGTGGGGAGAAGTTATTATCAAACTATTGTCATTACAGGTAACTTGGACATAGGAACAGGTCATAATTAACCTCCTCATGGGTGATTTCTGTCCTATGATTTTAAAATCTCAATCCATAGGATCTGGTCAACTGCCATGGAATGATTACCATGGTACCAGACGAAGATGAATTTCTCTGTTTTCTATTCTTTTTTTCTAAAATGCAGTGTCTAACAAATATTTGGAAGAGACAGTATTTGAAACAATATTTTTGCTGCAGTACTTTGAAATATAAGAGGGTAGAAACTGAACTTTGATATCCTTCTGTCCTTTTGAATCATTAGGCAGATGTGAGGTAGGCTTTTTGCATAAATTTGATAAATCAGTTGTGGGCTGTTCCAACAGAGTTCCCTCCATTATCAAGAATAAAGTCCAAACTGAAGCTACAGAATTTTAAGTCTAAATAATAGACTTCAGACCATTACCTGAAACCTAGAATAATTTATTTGCTCAGAAGCTGCCCTTTAATCCTTCTAAAACACATTGATTTCACATCTGCAAATAAGGCTCATTTGATAATTACTATCTTTTAAATTATTATCCCCTTGACTGATATTTTGACTGATTCAGGAGTATTGATTTCATCAAAGTCGACTAAACTGTTTTCCAAAGCTAAGAAAGATTTCAAGTGTTCCTCTGGGGACAAGCCTGCTCATTTCTGTGCGTGTCCTTGTTTCCTGACATATGTTGGATGCTTGCCTGGAAAATGAAACCAGTAAGTGATGGGAAGCAGAGACAAGAACTGAGGTGAAAAAGATTTCCTGGTGAAGGCCGTGGTTCCATTAGTACTCAGGCTCTGCTGGTTGACTGCTTTTTCTAGAGTTGTATGAATTTTTGAAAAAAAGCTTTTTGGCCAGAGTTACTTGTCTTTGGGATTTCTTCCAGTCTGCGGCTTGAAGTGAAAAAGAGGAGAAGCTACATTTTAAAAACAGACTTTTCTGAGAGGAATTTGTAATACTACTTTTTCGACACTAACAATATTTTAAAATAAATATACTTGGAATTGGGGGAGAAATGGTAGAATCAGTTTCTCAGTGATTCTGCTGTTGCTGAAATCATTTCCTTTGAGATGTGTTGTCATTTATTTCGTTAGAGGAAAGTTCCATAAGGGAAGGGATTTTATTTGTTTTGTTTCTGCTTATTATCACTATCTAGCTCAAGAAGAGCTCAATAAATGTTTTGTGACTCTTTAAACATACTGTGTGTTGTAGAAAAACCACTAATAGTTAGAATGGACAGTGCAATTGGAATCGCATTTTTTAGAAGCTTCTGGAACTAATAGAAAATGAAGACTTTGGAAGAATATTTAGAAGTTCAACTGGTCACATAATTTCTTCCTCTCTTCGAGCAGCAAATCTTTCCTATCATGCCGGGGGTTGTAGCACCTAATGTGTTTTAAAGCAGGACGCAGATGGAAGAGGCTTTCTTTCTCTTTTCCTGTTATGAGAGCTGCTTTTTAATTTGATATCTCTTTTCATTAACCAATAGGATTTTTCCCATTCAGAAACATCAAGTGTGGAGAGGCACTATTTCCTAGCAAATAAATCTTTTTTTTTTTTTTTTTTACTAAACAGCATCATAAAATCTCATTTATAAGAATATTATTTCTCAGAATATTAGTAATTTAAGGTAGAAAAATTTAACTATTACTTTTGACCCACACCTCCTCAAAAAAGAGGTAATTGGTATAAGAAAATATTCTGTGGTGATTTAAATTTAAGCAGACACCTTTTTGTGGAGCAGGTAAAGAATATTTCATTAACTGCTATGTCTGGCTCAAAAAATTCCTTAAAGGATGAATTAAAAAGAATAGTTATTTAATCTTGTGCTATAAATGATATCAAAACATTTAAACAGTTGATCAGGGAAATGATTTACAAGTGAATTTATTATATGCCAAACAAATACTAAAGTATCCAAAAAAAAACTTCCTATATTCAATTAAAACAAATTGAAGCTTTTTTGTGTTTGTTTTAAGAGCTCTTATTCTGAAGAGCCCTAGAAATTAAACATTAGCTGAGGAAAAAGAAAAAGATATGAAGACCTAGACAGAGAACATCCAAAACTCCATTAAGTGACACAGAGACAGACTTAATTACTTTTGAAGTTCCTAACTAATTTTATCTACAAAAGAAGGCGCACCAAAAATATATACTATTTTCAAGAAAAGAAGTTCAATAAGGGACGTTGTTACTTCCTGTACAAAGATAAAATCGTGGCGAGAGGGGAAATTGGCCACAAAAGGGTATTATGGGAACACATGCTGGGAGGTGTCAGAAAGGGAGACCCGTCAGCATCCACAGCCAGCAGCGTCACAGCTGGGAGGAGGACCGGCGCTGCTCTCAAGGAGCTCATTCTCTGCCAGTGAGAAGAGATGTCAGTGAAATGGCAAGCCAGGGGGAAGCAGGTTTGGAGACCTAACTTGGTGAGATGTAAATTAAGCTGGAAAGGATACTAGAGGAATGAGGGCTTCTCAGAAAAATGAAATTTCTCTAGGGAATCCAGGGATTCCCTGACTAGGACATATAAAGTATACGTACACACAAAAAAACTATAACCTTTTCTTGTGGTAGAAACCAAGAAACTGCTGAAAAAATGAAGGGAAAATGTCAAATGGACAGAGAAGCCAGCTCAAGAGGCTCCTACTAGTCAAATCTGGGATGATTTAAAATTCAAGATAAATGACAGTAATGTATTACAATCCATTAACCAAATTTGGAAACCATGACTTCTTACTAACATAAATGCCTGCGTGTATAAGTATTTATAATGTCTGGGGTATTGTCTCTGCAAAATACTTAGCATCACAAAGACTAAAGGAGCAACTTAGTGACGCCGTCTGGCCAAACACACTTTAATCATGTGATGAAAGTGAAGGTCAGCAACGGGGCAAAGCGTTGGGGAACCGTGACCTGACAAGACACAGTGAGAAGAACACAGCATCACTTCTCTGATCTTCTTGCCAAAGATGCATAACCAGAATCTAATCCAAAGGACCAAATTGAAGTATATTCTACAAAACAACTGACCGGCAATCTTCAAAAGCATCATGGTCACGAACACCGAAGAACTCTTCCAGACTGAAGGAGAATAAAGAGAGATGGCTACTAACTAAATGCAAGGCTGCTTCTGAACTGTCTGGATCAGCTGGGATTCAGCCGATCTGGGTCATGCTCCACTGGTCTTGACTCCAGGCTGTAGACTGAGTCCAGGTCTGTCTGAAGTCTTTCATTTTCTGGATCAATGGGTATCTTAGGTGCAAGTTTTCTGGATGAACAGGTATCTCAGGCCCAAAATTCAGGGCAAGTTCAAATGCTTACTTACAGTTCAAGTTCCTGCTTCCTCGACATCTAAAAACAGCTAAGTGGCTAATCACGTCACAAAGCCAAGCCCCGTGTCAGGGTATGGGGGCACATATGGATGTATAATACTGCTGCCACGGAGCAGTGAAGAACTGAGACCAATACTTCAACATGCCTCATTCACTGTGTGCCTTACACTTCTGTGGGCTCACTCTGCAGTCCGACACACAAGATGAATTCTTATCTCAGGTATGAATTAGTGCCAGTCACACTCCTGAGCCCAAGGAAGGGATTTATTCTGACCTATGACATAAAGTCTTCTTTTTCTACCCTTGTAGATGAGGAGACTAGCATGTCAGTTGTCTCCAACTACATTGGACGTTTGGACCTATCCATTATAAAATCTGCAAACGTTGTGTATCATCCGTTCCATTTTCCTCTGAAGAAATAATCACAGATGTGACTTACAAAAAAAAGACAGGGACAAGGGTGTTATAATAGCATGGTTTGTGAGAGTGATAAAGTAGAAAATCCCAAAGGACTCTCAACAAGGTAGGAGCTAAATAATGCCGTTTTTTCCACAGAGGTTAAAGAAAGAATAAAGAATAAAGGAAAGTTACAAAGAAAAAGATAAAACAGTGGTGAAATGTCTGGCTCTGGGTTTATGTGCTTGCTCCGGCACACAGAAGCTCTGTGACCTGATGAAAGTTTCCTAACCCATCCAAGTTGGTGTCCTCTTCTCTAAAGCCAGGTAGGGAGGAGCATTTATTTCATAGGATTGCTTGAGGATTAAACAAAGCAATTCAGATAGTGCTCAGAACATAGTGGCTGGTCTGGCCTGTTTTGGAAGCTCCTAGGACTTAATACTACATTGAAATTACTATTTAATAACTATTCATTATTACTTTTAAGCACAATAATAAAATTAGTCTATCAGTAGGTTTGAAAGAAACAGATAAATAACATAAGAAGTCCTAAAATTTATTTATGTATCACTATATGCGTTGTCATGTATATATCAGCTATATATCTACACATAAATACATGACTATATATGAATTTTCTATAATGATGTACAAATAAAATATCACCTAATGTCATTATAAAAATTAATTTTAAAAAAGTAACCATCTACGTAAACATTTGGAAGAAAAATGAAGCTAGATTGGCCTTCCCCAAAACATTTTAAAACATTAATCTATGGATTTTAACAATCATGTATTAATAAAGATTGATCTACTTCAACACACAGTATCTAAGATTTAATATAAATTAGGTAAAGCTTTCTTAGTATGCGGATGAGGACAGAAACTACAAAAATCTTTATTAAACAATTTTTTACATGAAAAATACTTCTTTCTATAACAAAAGGATTATGTAAATTTGAATGCATAGAGTGAGAAAATACATTATACATATTTTAATGAATTAGCTATCTTTAAATGGTATCAATAAAAAGATAAAATTTCTATATTATTTTTAAATAATGAAATGCAAACTAAATGAAGTGTTAGGAGCTATTTCAAATCTCTGGGGGAAAAAAGAAAGGAGTTTTTTCTTAAATACTACTAGCATTTTTCCTATTTATAAGGCAATATGCTCTTAAAATATTTACTTTGCAATATTTTGTTGCATTACATAATTAAAGTGCTATAAAGTCAAAGTTGCCACTAGTTCCTAATTAATTTGTTTCATTGGCCCCAATAATATCAAAGTTTAATTTCATCGTGTTTCAAAGCACTTGTAACAGGAACCACTTTGCCCAATCCAATTTAATGTGACCAGATATATGAATTAACTTGTTAATTATTTCACTCTCATACTTTTTCACTTATCAATTCAAAATTAGTTATTGAATATTTTGGGCAAGAAATAAGACATAGCACTTTTTTATACATATTTAAGTTAATATTGCCAATTATCATATTTTCTTCTTGTCTACCCCAGGAACGTATTACACATACACACACACGGAAAATTTTCCAATTTAGTGTAATCATTCTGTATTTACACATTCGTTTAATTTGTTAGTTTATCCAACTCTGTTTATTGAGTATTTATTGTATGCCAAGAATTGCTTGTGGATAATAAGATAAGATATAATAAACAAAAAAATATGATTAATTAATTAAGATGGTGATAAGTATCATAAAAATAATATAGGCAGACTAAGGTGCTAGAAAAGTATTCAGATGTATAAAACTATAGCAACATTTTACCCACTATTATTTTAATCAAGTGCTTATAAACTTTCAAAAATTATTTTTAAAAATTGTGCTATATCTGGCAGGGTTATTTTTTATTATTATTTTTTGAATGTTAAATATAATTGGACCTCCATTTACAAGAATACAAGATCATTTAACTTGCTAGTTGGCATTCCAAGTAATTATTGGTACTTAAAATAATTATTTAAGACATGTATATGTGTTCTTTTGTGTATTTCAATTTTGATAAAGATATCAGTTTAATTTTTTTCTTTTAAAATATTATTTCCTATTGTCAAGGTTTAAATACATAGATACTTTCATAATTAAATAATAGATGTGCCATTCCATCTCAGATTCAAATTATGTATTGCATTACTTTTTTCTCAAGTACAAGTAACATACCTAGTTCATGGAAGAATACATATGGAAGAAATGCTTTAACATCAAATATTAGACCAAGAATTTGAGTACTTTCCACTGACTACAGATGAGCCTGGTAATAATCCATCCTTAGTTGAAACTTTGTTTCTTCTAAACAGTACCTCACTTATTTGTTGCATTATCTACCTAAGGCTCTGTCCAGCACATTCCTTAATGCATGTATGTATTAATTGATTCTTCTATCATGCATTTAATGCCCAGTTAATGAGTATCTCCTAGGTGAAGGACAATGTATTGGGAACATGAATGGACATTAAAATCAATGATGTATGCAAGACATTTATTTGATATTAATAATTTAACTTTATAGAATCTAAGAAATACAGTGCATGATAAATTACTAATGGCCTCTGTCATGAAAATGCTCTTCAGAACTATTTGACATATCACAATGGCGCATTCTCCTTTGCAGTATCATGGCATTTCCTCTTAAGACTCATTAAAGACAATTCTAAAATATGAAATGGGTTCAGATATTCTGCAGTCAAGAAAAAATGTAATGTCTGTGGACCATTTTAGGACACTTCATCACATTCCAGCCTCTCTCTCCACCATCCTAAGGACAGACTTGGTTCCTTGCTCATTCATGAACACACGCTCATTCTTCCTAGTCTCCATTTAGTTCTTTTTCATAATCTGAAAATTTGAAAACTATCACCTCCATTATCTACTGGTGACTTAGAAGGACTTTAACTCCTCTCTCCTGACTTCCCTCAAGACACATGCATACACACACACACACAGTTATCCCAAACTTCCAAACAGTACAAGCTATTGGTGAAACCAGTGTGCACTTTCCGTGAAAACATGTCTTTCAGTCAACTCTCACAACTACGTACAAAACAGCCACCCTTAAATATTAGCAGTCATCACATCCATCTTCAGTCCACCTAGACATTGAAGACTGACTCCCAGGGAAATGTGTTCTCAATATTACTGAGCCAACCTTATTTATTTATTGTAATAATAGTCCCAGCAATATCAAAAACAACAGTAAACAACAATATAGCTAAGCCTCTGATAATTACTTTTCATATACTGATAACCTATGGGATGTAGCCAAAATGTTTTTAAATCATGTTACTTTCTTTTTTTTTTTTGCAGTTCAGTATATTTATACATTCATTTTTTAGATTGTTACATTTTAGAGGGAAAGGCCAATGTGATTTTTATCTATCTATCTATCTATCATCTATCTATCTATTGCTGTTCTTGGTATAGTGGCCTATAAAAAAAGGATACTCATTAAGTATTTATTAAATTTAGTAATTAGAAAATAACTCATGAGTGCTAGCTACAGGAATATTGGCTACCTTCATTACACTGTTTAAAAGAATTAGCTTTGTTTTCCAGCATCTCCTGATTACATTTAATGCTAAAATTAAATATACTTAATTTCTATACTTGGAGAGACTTGGATAAAAGTGGAAAAGAGTTTTGATTTTGTCATAAAGATCACTAATAGTCCTTACAAATTCTGTTAAGTCTTAAATCACTGCATTTTTTTTTTTAAGTACAAGTGTGTGGGCTGTGATCCTGACAAGCTTCTGAAAAATTCTTATCAGACTCTGGTTGCTCTGGTGATCAACCATCTGTTTATACAACTGCAATTTTATTACTTTTAGAAGATTAGAATAAAAAAGGAAATGAGAGCTTCTCTGCTTATTTTTTCATAATTCTGTTTTGTTACAGGACTGTTAGTATTGGAAACTAGAAGTCATGATCATTAGAACAGTTTTCAGAAGAAATCTTTTGCTTTTACCTGAAATTAAAAAGTTATTATCTTTAATAGCTTATGTTAACCACTGACAAAAATCATTTTTGCTAAATATGTAGGAATTAGTATAGATGTAAATTCTTATATAGAAAGAGACACAGAGGAAATGGAGAATTTTCTTTTTTTTTTTAATTTTAAGAGAGACACTCAAAATGGTTGTTATAACATAATATACCAAGTACAGATTAACAGAAAGGCAGCAATGATTATAACTGAACCACTTAGATGAGACAGATATGAAAAGGAGAAATTGGAGTAAATAAAAAGAAATATTAACTGATTGCTGTGAAAATTTCTGAATTTTGTAAATTTTATAAAATCATTATGACTGTAAGTAAACATAATTAGGATCCTTCCCTAATTATATCTCTGAAGAGGCCCTTACAATGAGATCCGTGGATTCTGAGCTTCATTCGCTTTATAGTAATTCTGCCTCTGCTAAAGGTTACCTAAATTTTGGAAAATCTTGAAAAATAAGAGGAAGAATCCTCTAATTCTGAGTGGTAATTTATGCCAGACCCAGCATAAGAAATCTGCAAGTATGAAACTTACCAGTTAAGGAAAGAAACCAATTAATGCACAGCTCTATTTAATGAGAATGTGCACAAATAAATGTACATGAACTTGATAATTAAGAATACTTATACGAAGCTTATTTTTACTTTTAAGCAAAAGCTTCAGGGAATTTGCCCATTACTGATAATACTGACCATTGAGATATGAAAATACCAGAGATTGTTCCTCAGAGTTCTATCGGATAATAAAATCATGAAGACTAAGGAACCAAGGTAGGTATAGAGATACTTTAAGCAAAAATAAAATAAAATCAACATATCCATTGTAGTAGTTTAACTTGTGTTTGACCAGCCTAATGGAGAGAGAAAAATCAAATACTTGCTGTGTACTAGAATCAAAATGACCTCTGAATCGTAGGCTCGGTTCTGAAAAATTAGATGAATATAGCAGAAAATCCTAAATGCATATAGAGATGTATTTTATACATATGTAAAATGGCCTTATCCAGGAACTATATATTTTTTCAGTAACATTCTTGACCTAAAAGTACAGATTTTCCTTGGTTTTTCATTTATTAAATATTTCTTCTGATCCTTCCTCTTCTGGAGTGAAAACTATGCTATGTTTTATATTAGTACTATCATCATAAAAAAGTGAATCCCAGGCAATTTAAACTCTTAGCCAAAAACAAGGGTTTACCAAGAGAGTTGTTTCTATGAAATTAGCAAAATAAGCCCAGGTCTAAACTGTACTGAAGGACATTAAGAAAAATTATATACTATGCACATTTGTTTCTCAATGATCTAAAATCTTTAAAAAAGAAAAGAACAGGTGGGCTACAGATGAATACATAAATAGACTTGCTTTTTATTATATGTTGACTAATCAAAATAGTTTCAGAATGATTTGCTCTTTAAGTGATTCATGCGAAACCATCATTTGCCTACTTCTGTGAAATTTTGCCAGCTTAAAAATTCCATCTACAATTTTAATGTAGCATAATAGGTAATAGTCTTCAATGTATATCCCCATGTGTTTTTACCTGCATATATTTTCAAAGGGTAAGCTAATAATTATTTAGAAAAATAAAAGTTTCAAGAATATGGATTGTTCCATTCAATACTTGAAGCCTGATACTTTGAATTAAGGATTGTTATGTCACAAGCATGGGACAGATTCAAATCTCCCTTTCAATTAATCATACTCTCATCAAGTTAATTAATGTCCATTAGGTGGAATTACTTCTTTTGAATTGCCTTCTAGCAGAATTATGCTGACACCGCTTAGTGATAAAAGCTTTCTAGTTATTTGTATAGGACCTACCATTTTTTCCTGTAACCAGAGTAAAAACCCATTGACACATTGTTTCTCCATTGCAATGTAAAAGAATAAAAAAAAATCATTATGCCACTTTGTTTTATAAATGAATCTTGCTTAATTGTATCAGTGTGATGGTGTTGGTTAGTGAGTACAGCCATTTTTCATAAACAAGCTTGCTAAGAACATTACAACATTATATCCTCATGGTGTAGTCATCCATCTAATTATGCAAAGGAGTAGGAATTGTCTTGTTACTTTCAAGATAGTATACAAGAGTCTTTCCCCTGAAATGTTAAATGATATATGATGTTAGTTTTATAGGCTCATCTTAGTTCCTGTTAATTTAACTTTTAACATTAAGAGAAATATAATATACTACCAGGGTTTTTTACTTTCTTTGATAATATAAGCATTTTGTAATGTCTCTTAATGTTATTAGAAATATCAGGAAAATATAGCTGATTGATGTTGCCTGAAAGATAATCTATACCATGGGGGATTTGTGTCCCCCATGGTATAGATACCTATACTACACTATGTTCTACTGTGTAAGTTTTCATTTTTTCTCCTGTTGTGTTAGATGAAGATTAAAGTGACAACCTTCCCTACACACACATAGAATCAAAATTTTGAAAGTCTCTACAGTATGATATCTTTTTGATCATGCTATATCCATATTAAAAAGCTAATAAATATTAAAATTGTCAATGATATATTCAGAGATTTGAACAAGACAATCCCACACCTATATAGGGTATAAACCAATTATTCTTCATAACCACCATACAATTATAGATTCAGGAAACTGGTATTGGTACATTGGAGTACATTAGGAATTCACATTGGTATCATATATTCCTCAGATCCCATTCACATTTTACTAATCGTTCCATCATTTTTTTTAACTGTAAGAAGAATAGTTAACATGAGTCTATCCTCTTACTTTGTAACTGGCGGTATAGTATTGTTGACCATATGCATAAAATTGTGCCGAAGATCTCTAGAATGCATTTATTTTGCTTTTCTGAAAATGTGTACCCATTAAATAAGGACTTTCCAGTTCCCTCTTGTCTCCCAGCCCCTGGGAACCACTCTTTCACTTTTAATTCTATGAATTTGACTATTTTAGACACCTCATGTAAGTGAAATCATTCAGTATTTGTCTTCCTTCAATGGGCTTGTTTCAGTTAGCATAATCAACCTGAATACTAAAGAAAGCACTGCATAAGCCAGTTACTGCAAAGAGCTTACTTTGGGTGGTAATGGATGTTAGAAACATATAAGGGTAACAAACAACAGTGTGGAGGAATAACAGTATTGTTTACTGCTCAGAGGTCCTAGACAAACCGCCACCCTTGACTTTTAAGTTTTCTCTCTGCTAAATAGGAGTGTTAGGGGCTAGCACAGAGGATTAAGAAGCCTGAGACTTGTAACTTTCTATTATAGAAAATACAAAGGGCTTCTTTACTTATAGGGCATTGCTTCATTCTGGGAAGAGGTTTGGAGAGGTCTATTTGAATTTCAATGGGAGATGTGCTGCCAATTTTGCCAACAGCCGTTGGAGATCTTGCTCATAAGGAGAGTGGTAGCTGATTCAATAGGGACAAATGATCTGTGTTTCCAGAATCTGCTTCAATACCCTCAGAGTTGGAATGAATAAAAGATACACCAGGGTCATTTAGTTCACCTAATTGGTTACTTCTATGACTACTGTCAAGTTCTAGAATTATTTTCCCCTTTTGGGAGAAGGAAATTCCAACATGATACTTCTCTAAAAAAGTCTCAGCATAATAAATGGAAAGCGAAAAAGGAATCATGAAGAAAAGGATGTGTATCCCTCAACCAGTGTACAAAGGGAGACAAGAACCTCTCGAGGTTCATTGACGACCTCACTATTTGAACTGTTTTGGTACTCTGGGGCGCTCTCACAGTAGCTGGGTTGAGCACCACAAGTATGGTTCTGGCCTAAGTTAGGACAGGAAGACTTTCGTCCCCAGTCTGGAGAAATGTGTCTCCATGCCAGTTAAGAGGGCGGATTGGGAAGAGTGGTACAGTCCCTCTGAGCCCCATCCCTGAGGACAGGGAGGCCATTGGAAAGGCTGACTAGAGGGTTGAATTAGAAGGGTAAGTGCCTAGAACACTTAAATTTGTACCAATCTCTTTTCCAATGTCCTGGCTCTTTGTAATAAAGCAGAAGCTTAGGAGGGTTTTAGTTTATTTGGGAGCCTTCTTTTGCCAGAGTTGAAGATTAAGAATGTTGGTGGTCTTCCTTTTAGGTGACTCATCTAGAGAATGAGAGAACTGTTTCACTAGGTTAACTAATTCTGGAGTGGATGTAGTTTCCCATTCCATCCTGGTCCTTTTTACTAAAAGAGAAAGGTCTTGATTCAGCCCATTAATAAACATAGAGTTAAAATCTACCTGGATGGAATTAATATCTGAAGGAAGACCAGAATTTTCTTTAAAAATAATTTGAAGTTAATTATAGTAATCATGCGCAGACTTATCAAATTTTTGTGTGCAAGCCTGAAATTTGTCCCAATCAACAGGTTTTGGAACAGCCGTAGGAATTGCTCTTGAAGTCACCTGGTGATCACCTGAACCTGATCACATAATAAGTTAGCGGGCTGGTCTCCCTGTTGTAATTCTAGAGACTTTCCAGTTGTTTCAGGACTTTCCCAATTGGTGGTTTTCATCCTGTGCTGTGCCCGGCCTTCAGTGACAAGCATATGAACTAGCTAATAGTAGAGAAATCAGGTTGATAAATTAAAATGCATACAGTAAATTCCTCAGCACGTCTGTAAAGATCTTTGATTACTTGGGGAAAATCTTTGACCATGGCTTGCAGTTCAGATTTAGTCCAGGGAGTGTGAAAAATTAAGGGTTTAGCCTCTGGATCCTCAGAAGGCTTAATTTTAAAGGGACAGGAACTAACAAGTTCAGAGGAAAGGGGAGTGGGGAGAGTTTCAGAGGAAAGGGGGATTTGGGGGAGAGAATTAGTGTGGGGGAGTTGAGGGGTAGTGGAGGCAGGGGCAGCCTAGAAGGGAAGGAGGAAGGTGGTAAAGATGCAGAAAGCCTGACACAAAGGAGATCCTGAGGCTTCATGTGCTACTTTGTTTCTGTTTAATCATTCACTTGCCTGGGTTAATTTTAAAATCTTTTTTTGCAAAGAGGTAATTTTGTTCTGAAAACACTGGGAAGCCTCAAAATGCCAATTGAAATGTGCATTTCACTCAGTTCTGGAAATTTCTGAGCCATTGTATTCTGATTCAGTTTTAAGGAAATTAAGCTTAGAAATTTCAAACGTTCCCCATGATGGTCATTGACATTCTACATTGCCTTTGGTCAAGTTGGCTCATCTAGTTAGAAATGTGCATGAGGAAGGACCAAGGTTTTAAAAAATAAAAGTGGCCAGAGTCTCTGTGGGGCCCTCAAAATACTTAGATAGCTGGGACCCCACTTCCTAGATTGTTTTCCTCTGGAGTAAAAAGCAATCTTGTTTAAACAGCTTACAGCACAAAAGGCTCAATTCAAACAGCTTGCAAGCCAGTCCCAGCGGGTCCTACTAAGCTAGCTTGGTCTCTGAGGAGCTAGGCTGAAGCCTTTTTTTTTCAGCCAGTCTCCAGAGGGCAGCCCTTCCAAAGGAATAGGCAAAAGATGGAAAAATCTGACACTGTTTCAGAGAAACAAAGCCTGAAGGAATGGGTTGAAGGCCAGCCAGTTTCAGAAAAAGCAGGCCCTGTTCTGAACGGAATGGGCTGAAGACTAGCTGGTTTCAGTAAAACAGTCTGATCTCAAAATCAGACTGAAGTGCCACATGAGTACTTGTGCATAGAACAAGGTCTTCACCAGGAAGACAAAACTTATAAACAGATCCCGATTAAAGTCTGGAGAGTTTCAAACTCTAGGAGAAGGGTGTACCTCCAAACTCCAGGGTCGGCTAGAAAAGCAACGTGAGTGATGATGGGCTCAGTGGTGGGGGCCGCACCTGCTTGTTCAGTAGACCCGGAGCTGCCATGAGTCCTCTCTGGTCCCCATATGGGCCACCAAAATATTGCTCTTTAATAAGTTGAAAGCCAGATATTTCTTCAGCACAGAGGGGTTTATTCAGGATTAACAGGGAATTGCAGTCAATTTTGTGCCCTTAACCATCAGGAGCCACTTGAAAGTTCCTGACCAGTGAGGAAAGAACACTTTTACAGAGAGAAAAAGGAAGTCAGGAGGGCCATAGTAAACAGAGTCCATGGCTTTTCACTGGTCGAATCTTTGCCAGGAGAGGAGTCTTTCTTCCATCTGGGCTCTGCCGTTGTAGCAGGGTGCGAGAGCTCCCACTTCCAGTCTACCAACTGTATTTAATGAAGATTTCTACTTATTAATGTTTATGTTGTTTTGATATGTAAGTATAACAAACATTTGCTATCATACACAGAACTGATATTTTAGTAACTATTCATCAGAAAAGTGGATTGCTTGATTAAGCAATTAATGACGACTTGCCGTTTAACATCTTTTAATGACTTACATAAGCCATTTATCTGCATGTGTATGTGTTTGTGCATATATACATACATATGTAGACGTATATAATACCATTTCATACATTGTTGATCACAAATAGATAAATGATGGTCGATCTTGATGGCTCAATATTTGAGAATAAGTGACTCTAAGACATACTGGAGGAGATGGAACATTTGAGGTAATTATGTTCTTAAAATATTCATAACTGAAGAAAACAGAAAGACAGAATTATAGGATAAAATAAGTGTCTAGAAGGCTGAATTTTAAAAGATGTATTATGTGGTCTGTGTGTGAGAGACAGAGACAGAGAAGGTTACACATAAAGGCAAGAAAATCAGCCTGATACCAGACTTTTCATCAGCAACACTGGCTGCTAAAAGATAATAGAAAAAATTGTGGAATTTGGAGGACACTGTATTTTGAAATTATTATGCTTTATCAGCCAAATTTTCTCTTAAGTAATACATTACATGCATAAATTAATGACTTTTGTAGGCAAAATAATTCAAAAAAGATGGTCATCATTTGAGAAAATGAAATGTAATTGTAGTCCAGCAGTATTAACATTCAAACTTAGAAATAGAAACCTTAGTGTTTAAAAAAAAAATGGAATTAACAAGAACAGTATTTTAAAAAAAAACTTTGAAAGCATGCAGTCTAGAAAGCAATTATTTCAAATTCAAACTAGATAATAAGACAATAAGATCTGAAAAAAAAGTCTTCAAGAAGAAAAGAAAAATATCATATAACAAAGATAAAAATACATGTACTTTGTAACACCTTCATAAAAATATGCTTATTCTGTCAATAAAATTAATCAGTGTCTCAGAATAAAGGGTATTTGTGAAATAGAGTCATGATCCAAGTACAAAACTGAAGCATGGCATTGAGTTGGTGTGCAGGAAAGCACAAGCCATTTGACCTTTGTACCAGACACTGTCCACCTAAATTTCTTTTGTTTCATCTGCTCCTGAGTCAGTATTTGTGAGCTGTAAACCATTCCACGTGTGCATAACCTAACATCCCTTCTCAAAATGACACCAGTGCCTCTTGTCTCCTCCCCCAGAGATTGCCTGTTGCCCCATCACAGATATCTCCTCTTTATTTATGTCTGTGGGCCTTGGAATTGCTGGGGCCTTAACAGCCCCTAAGCCTTACCTTTGACTTTGAGAATTGGTAGCTGGTGGAGAATTTTTCCCTCAGTTTTGCCCGAAGTGATGGCCCTGAATTGCTGTTTAAGTAGGTCTCTGGGAAAAGCACAAGGGCACTGACAATTCAGGAGGAATACCCAGCTCATAAATGCCTTTCTGTAATGGGGCTCCACATACTTTTCTGCTTCATTCTTTTTAGCTCTCACTCCTGATCTTTGCAATTATATTCCCTGATTAAAATAATTAAAAATAAGTCCTCTGTTTATACCCAGCTATTTTGGGAACACCAACTAAAACAATGATTAATTCAGGATTTTTTTTTTTTTTTTTTTTTTTTTTTTAGCACCAGGAACTGAAATCACAGGAGCACAGAGAAATAAAAAGGAATAAACCATCGCTAGTAAACATATCTACATATCTAATCACAATATACAAATAAAGGTTATTGTGTTTAAAATGTTCATTTGGAAGCCCATGGGCCTATAGAATATTTTTTGAAATATTTGTTTTATGAATGCCTCTATATTGCTCGTGCTCTATCCAGTTCACAGTTATTTCCAGTTATGGCCCATGAGTCAGTCTCCATTTCTTTTTTATTTACTTTTATATGTTCATTTTCTGGTTTATTGTTATTGCTGTTTTTTAGATCTCTGTTTTTTAGTTCATGCCTTCTACTTTCTTTGGCTTTACTCTGTAATTATTTTGTTTTGCTTTTTTTTTTTAACCTCTTGAGATGGATATTCATCCTCTTTTTAATTTTTGTTTTGTTAAGACTACTCTTCTAGAGCAGTTGCATGTTCACAGCAATATTGAGAGAAAGGTACAGGAAGATTTCCCGAATATCTGCTACATTAAGTTATGTCATTGGCCTCACCCCTTTAGATATCTGGTTTTCTAATCCTGCAGCAATATGATTAAATAAGGTTGCTGAATACAACTTCTCTTGATATTTTAAAAGTAAATACATAACCGAGATCTTGGAAAGTAGGCAGAAAGAAAGGGTAAGTTCACAGAAGCATGAAGGTTACACATGCTGTGAAAACTACAAATAATTTTTTAAGTGAATGGGTCAACATAGGGAGACATCTATATTTTTTTAAATGGCAATGGTAGCAAAAAAAAGTGTTTACTGGTAATAAAACTCAAACATTTAAAGAAAGGAAAGATGACCTAGTATTGTTTTTGGGGGAGTGGAAATTTTAATTTCTAGAGTGGAGTGTCCATATATAATATCTAATCAGTGGTTCTCAATAGGGGTTATTTTGTTCCCAACAGAACATTTAGCAATGTCTCCAGCCATTTTTGACTGACGTTACTTGGGTATGTGTGAGGGGGAGAGGGGGACGTGCAGCAGGGAGAGATACCAGAGATGTAGGAGGTTCCTAGACATCTGACAGTGCTCTATAAAACCCCTGTAATGAAGAATCACCAAGGGCAAAATGTCAATATTGCTGAGGTTATGAAATTACAATCTAAAATTGCTGTATCAATAACCTTTTATTAAATAATTTAGAATTATGGAGTTTGCCACAAGAAACCCAAAACAAAATGATTCAACTGCTGCTTTAAATAAGAGCAATGAATGTGGGAGTATTAGGGAATTGTTACTCTTCATCTTAACTCATCTACAACATGATTTTTTAAAAATTTTATATAGTTTAGTCATTTAAAATATTAATAGCAATGTTGACTTTTAATTGTCAGCTACCAGGCTTTTTTGGATAATTGTGTGGATTTCAATCCAGCATAATATCAAAAATTGTAATAAACAGATGGTGGTTCTTGAACATGTTAAAGAAAGTTTAGCATTATGAAAACAATGTAAGTTGGCAAATATGTAACATTGGCTATTATTATGGATTTATAAACAAGCATTAGTATAAAAATAAAAGCAGAGTTAACTAATTAGAAGTAATATTTTTAATAAAAACTGCAGAAATAACTTGTTCTAACCAAGTTAGAACAATGTAGTTCCAAGAATTCTTGACTGGAAGCAAGAAAATTAAGCAGAAGATTATAGCAAGAACAATTATTTTTTGGTTTTGGAAAATGTCCACATCCAACTTTAAAAAACTGTCATTACGTTAATTATTTATTACATAGGCTACATTAAAAATAAAAATCACATTTGGGTTTTCAGCAACTGAATGCATTAGTGAATTACAATCTCTATGGATGCTTCCATAATTTAGACATCTTGTAATACAAAATGCAAATCTAAAAAATGAAAGAAAATACATCACTGATTTATAAATTATGTTATAGTATAGTTTATTTTTAACATAAGCTTCCTTTGAATAATAAATTGACATAGTACTTTTTAAAATATTTTTTGAACCCCAGATAAATTAGTATTTGAGTATATATGTTGCATATATAAAATATTCTCATAAATAAAACTACTTAAGATGCTTCTTACATAACCACAATGATTTTTTTTAAAAGACTCATTTATACCTGTAAACTTGGATGATGGTACATTAATTACCCAAATAGAATTTATATAAATATAGCATAAATTAACATTTATGAATCACACTAAAATTGATCCTAAGCACCATTTTTATACAACAATATGTCCATAAGCACAAAATTATCCCTGAACTACCCTTAAAATTTCACAACCTCAAGTAATAATGCTTAATTTAAAGTACTATTCATGACCAAAATAGTAATGCTTTATGTGATTTATTCCTTCAATTTTTTTGTTGTTTAAGATGGTTCCTCAAAGGGGCAGGGCAGTGAGGAAGTGGGACACACAGAGAAGGTAAAGTGATGGAAGAGAATGTTCATTTTATATTACTAGTTTCTAAACTCATCATATTCCTGACAAGATGTGAGCTAATTTACTAAATACATATAATGCTCCTTAAGCTATCTACACGTCCCACAAATTACTTGCTAAAAACTTACATCAATAAGTCAGATTTGAGAAAGTAAACCCTTGTCTCCGTATCCAACATTGCCACTGGTGGGTTTCAGGAGTTTCTCAATCTCAAGATTAATGATAGAAACAACAATTATTCCACTTTCTGTGCTTCTATAGAAGTGGGAAATCACAAATTGACTCCACAGTAGGAAAATAAATGTGTAAAAATAAACAATCTGACTTATTAATTTAGGAAAAATAAAAATGCCATGGCTCAGTGCCCTGTGTATCCTCTTATTTTCAATATTTCTTGAGTGCTGAAGTGGTGTATTCTTGTCTGTTCTTCATTATTTGTATACTTGCTAGAGGAGACTCTGCCTTGAAAAAGAAAGCTCTTTGGATTGGTGAATTTAGTTTAAGTTATGAGGGTAAAAAAAATATCTCTTTGGGGCTATGTGTCTAAGCCATATTCTGAAGAAAGCATTTATCATTAATAAATCAAGTATTCATATCTTGATTTATTGACAGGAAGAGGACAAAGGGATATTCATTATTTCACTTATCAAATCCTAACATCCAAAATCAATGATAATTGCTTTTACAGTAATTTAAGGAAATACTTTATTTCCATAACCCATTACATGTTGCAATTTAGGCATTTTTTTTTCCTGTGGAGCGAAATATACCATATTGGAAACTTACTGATATTTGGGGAGGAAAAAGATGTTATCAATTAGGTTGTGTTATATATAACAAAGCACCTCAAAGCTTAGTGGCTTAAAACAAGAAATATTTATTATTTCTCATAATTCGTCAGTGTCGCTGGGGAATTCTTCTTGTCTGAGCCAGCTTGGGTAGGGCTGGATGATCTGGAATGACCTCCCTGACATATCTGGAAACTCAGCTGAGATGGCTGAGGTCATTCCCAGGACTTTTGGGATGACCAGTTGAACTCTATAAACACATTCCCATCCTCCAGGAGGCTAACTCAAATTCATTCACATGTTGGCAGTAGGAAGGGGGAAATCCCAATGTGCAAGTATCTTTTGAGTCTCTGTTTATATCACAATTGCTATTGATTCATTGGTCAGAACAAACCACATGACCAAGACTAGACTTAGTGTGGAAGAGGATTAACCCAAGGTATGAATACAGGGAAGAGGGTGATCTTAGCCACTTGTCAAACAATCTACATCACCAACAAAAGAGGAAAAGAAATTTGTCTTTGTTTCATATCTACCAGAATATCAGCTATTTTAATAATTATATGTCTTATATAAATATTCTACAAAAACAATTTGAGAAATCTTCCATAACGAAGGAATTCTGATTGTTAAAGTGTCTCGATTTCCCATAGTGTATCCCTTTCCTGTACCCAATAAAATGAAGCCAGCTTAGACAAACTTTCCATCTACATATGCAAAGCTCAGAAACCAGCTTCTATTTTTGGTCAAAATCTATTAAGGAAGATATAGTAGAGAAAACCAACCTTAGGAACTTCTCTGTCATTTTAAATCAGCAGATGTTTGAGTAATAATATGAAGTGAAATTATAGAATAATAAGCAACCAATAAATGGCCAAAGGCACACAGGTGTTTTGAAGGTAATTAAAAACAATGACATTCCTACATAATACTTATTGAAATACTAACAGTAATTCAAAATAGCATTAAAGTTATAAAATAATATGTGGTGAAGTAGATAATTATCTATTCTTAAAAATGTTCAAGTACAAAGTTTAAATTTTAACTTACTCAATAAGTGCCAAGCAAAGCAGGATTGATTTCAGAATTTAGCTTGAAAGCCTTCTTTTGTGACCTCTGCTCTATAAATATTTATTGTCTAATCATACAATGTTATAATTATAATTTTTAGTTATATATAAATTATAAAGTACATACGCACACACACAACTATTTTAACTGTCTGGATGATTTTAAATGAAAGGATTCACAAGACTCCACAGATTTTATTCACATCAAGTGTCCATTTTAATGCAGAGAGGATATGGTACAGCAGAAAAACTAAAACACAGACGAGAACTGGGCCTTTGAGACACTTTTGGTTGCATAGAACATTCTTCACAACTGCATTGTAAATCACTAAGATTGTGCAAGAAGTCCTGGTTTTTGGAGAGCTTAAGCAAAAGTTTCTAGCAAATTTGTATGTCCCGCTGGTCACATAGACAAACTAGAATATGTAGCTGGGTAAACCTGGTGAAAACCATCATGTAAACATCCCTGAACAACATAAACAAGCTGGTACAGGGCACTTCCAGCAGAGAAGTTTTAAACATTAAATAGAGTTATACATTATTAATTCCTATATTGTCCTTCAGTTGCCAGAGAGTTAGTACCGTGCCTCTAAGTGTTTCTGAAGATCAGCATAGAGCTGTTTCCTGAGCAGGTATATGATAACCATTATCTTACAATAATATATATTAGCAAGTGCACATTAGTGAATGATGTACACTTTTTTAAATAATTTTACAGGATTGTATTTTACTTTTACTAATGTGTAAAAAAATTACCTGACTTGGTTGCAAATAGTGTATCATTTTATGCCTATTTATGAACAAGAAAGAGAACTCCAGTATTACTTGGAGTTATAAAAGACAAAAATTATTGGAAATGCTCTTGATATCTATCAAGTGGAGCATCAAACAAAATTAACTTTAATGCAGTGTTGACATGACAAATGATGAGTGCTAGCATATAGATAAGAGACATATAGATAGAAAAAGAAGTTCAAGTAATTTCAATAAATTAGACATAGCATATATGTGTGTTTACATACGTATTTTGTGATATTTTGATAAAATAATTTTGTAGTGTGTATGCATGTATTTATGCATGTATGATTACATGCATTACATGTTCATGTACACACAATTTTTAAAAGGTTTTGAAAGAGTTCACGACAAAATGTTTTCTGTGGTTACATTTAAAGAAGAGAGTATTTGAGGTGAATAGCTGAATGGAGAGTCAAAATGCTTATTGTACGCTTTTCATTCTGTAAAAATCTGTATAATCTATGCAGATTTTTGTATTGCTGATTTTTAATCATTTTGATATGTTAAATGTGAAATTAGTTATCAATGGTTCATTCATGTTAAAAGAGTTGAGTATAATCAAGTATTGCCTTGTAGAGTCACCCAAATATATGAACAAGAAATAAATGGACTTTTCGGGTGCAATAAAAAGTTAGAGAAAATCAAAAGTTGAGTATTAATTTATCTCAATTTTGTATTATTTGGATTTTTAAATGACAGAGTGAAGCTTTGTTACACACTTAAAGTAATTATGGACTAAACTACAGGATTGATTTTGCAAGTAGAAAAAGGCAAATTTAGGAGGAGCAATATGAGAGAGCGCACTGAAATTAAGCAAAGAAAATTGATGGGTGTTTATTATATTTTGCAGGTAATCCATTTTACACAGAATTTTGATGATAAAAAGATATCCTACTAGTTTGACCAATTGGCCAGCTATATCTTGCTTTCTTAAAAATATTTTAACCAAAAGGAATTTCTGTATTAAATTAATTGTCCAATTATTACATTTTCAATGCAAAATTCTAAATGACTAATAAGGTTATTCAGATGATAAGTAATTGGTCAATTTTCAAATTTTTGCAAGTCTCTGTAGGAGAGATTAACATAGAGTTTCTGGTAATACATTAACAATGCACACAATTTATAGAAGTCTTAAGATATTACAGATATATCTCTATATATCTATATATAGATAAATATAAACTTTATATTCTATTCCATTCAGCTCTCTTACAATCTTCTGAGGTCACTACTGTTATAGTCCATTTATTATGAAGACAGAACCTTAAGGAAGTTAAATAACTTGCTTCGAACACACAGCATTTCTTTTTTTTCTCCCCTACACTCCTGTAGCCCTTATAACTTCCTTCAAAACACACAGCTTGTAAGTTAAGGAACCTATATTTTAAGGTAGTCCTATCTACTTTCCGGACATGAATTCTTGGGTATAGGAAAAAGACATATTGTTTTTGGAAATACTGAAAAAAAAAAAAAACCCTAAACATGGAAACACCATTCAAAGATAATTGCTAATTATTTGTTTAAAATCCATACAATATTAATGGACTCATAAAACAGATTAAGAGAGTAAACTGTGCTATGTCACCAAATATTCCTGTCATTTTTTATATATTCCAAGTTAATTTATACATTTAGATAAGATCAATATAAGTACCTTTATCTTTAAATAAAGAAAATATTTCATTATTATAACCAGAGACTGAAAATAGAATATATTCAAATAATATGTTGTTGAAAACTGGATTTTATAATTGATTGTTTTCATTCATCATGATTTTTTCAGTTATTTAGCTTAGGTAAGGATAAAATTAGAAATACTTAAATAGATCTTTTCTCCAATAGAGATATCAATCATGTTTCTAAAGCTTTATTTTTATTTTTTAATGGTTTTCTTTATCTAATTATGTAACCAGAAGGTTTGCATATAGTAAAGCATAACATATCAATCTAAGAATCTAGATAGGGAGAATTTTACAATCTCCCTGTTACATACTTTAGGTATTACAAATAAAGCTGGTATGAATACCAGGCACAGGTTTTTGTATGGACCTAAGTCTGTTTCTCTGAGATAAACGTCTAAGAATGCAACTGCTAGGTCATTTGGTTGTTACATAATCAGTTTTTTAAGCAACTGCCGAACTATCTTAGAGTGGCTATGATATCATGTATTCCCACAACAGTATATGGGTGATCTAGTTTCTCCATATCTTTGCCAGCATTTGATGTTGTCATTATTTTTTATTTCAGCCATTCTTCTCAGTGTGTAGTGATTTATTATCATGGTTTTAATTTGCATTTCCCTAGTGGATAACTTTGTTGAAACATTTCTTCATGTCTTTCATCCATTTTCTAATTGAATGATTTGCTTTTGTAGTATTAAGTATAAAATCATTGGACTATGACCATTTATGCTATTATTTGCTTTTTTATTACTTGAAGATTTTTATATATTCTAGACCCTTGTTTGTCAAATATGTGGTGTGCAAATATTTTCTCAAACTCTGTGATTTTTTTAATCTTCTTAATAAGATCTTTCAAAGAGCAAACTTTGTTATTTCTATGAAGTCCAAGTGATCATTTTTTTCTTTTATCGATCATTTTTTGCTGTGAAGTCTAAGAACTTTTTGTCTATCCCTGGATCCTGAGGATCTTCTTCTCCTATAATTTTTTCCCTAAGTTTTAAAGAGTTTTGTATTTCACATTTTAGTCATGACTCACTTTGAGTTCATTTTTGTTTAATGTGAAAGATTTCAAAGAATTTTTTTTTAAATCAATAAGTATCCAACTGCTCCCCAACCTTTTGTTGAAAAGGCTTTTCCTGCATTAAATTGCTTTTTCACCTTTGTCAAAAGCCAACTGGACATATATATTTGGGTCTGTTTCTGAACTTTCTCTTCCATCCACTTATTTTGATATGTTTATCCCCCAACCAATACACAGCATTTACTGGAGTTATGGGACAAATCTTAAAATTGAGTATAGTGATTCTTTCTATTTTATTCTTTTCCAAAATTGTTTTAGCTATTCTAGTTCTTTTCTCTTTCTATATAAATATTAAAATAACCTTGATTTTAGCTGCAAAAATATCTTGCTGGGATTTGGTTTTAAACTGCACTGAACTTGTATACCAAATGGGGAGACTTGACATCTTCACTACATTGAGCCTTCCAGTTCCTGAACACAGAATGTCTCTCCATTTATTTAGATCCTGTCTGACTTATTTCATCAGCATTGTGGTATTTGTGGCATATAGATCCTGTACACTTTTTGTTAGATTTGCGGGAAAATATTTCATAATTTTGAGCTGTTATAAATGGTAATATATTTTTAAAGTCACTATCCACATGTTCACTACTAATAAGAAATACAAATAAAATTGATATTTGGATGTTTATCTTGTATCATGTGACTTGCTGAATCACATATTAGTTCTAAGAGTTTCTATCTGTTTGCTCGGTGTTGTTTGTTTTGAGATCCTTGGACTTTTCTAAGTAGAGATCGTGTTTATAATAAAGAAAGTTTTATTTCTTTTTTCCAAGCTGAATCCTTTCATCAATTTTTTTTTTAACTTACTGCACGTGCTGGAGTCTCCAGCACTGTGTCCAACAGGAGTGGGCGTCCTTGCCTTGTTCCTGATTTTAGCAGAGAAGCAATTGTTGTTCACTACCAGGCATAAAGTTAGCTGTATATTTTTTGGTGGATGACTTTATCAAGTTGAAGAATTTCCCCTCTATTCTTATTATTCTGAGCATTTTTATCAAGAATGAGTGTTAAACTTTGTTAAATGCTGCATTCGTTAGTATGATGATTGGATTTTCTTCTTTACCTTGTTAATATGGTGGATTTTATTTCCATGTTGGTGTTGACAGCTTTCACTTGGTTTAGGGTGGTGCATCTCTCTTCTCTCTGCTACTGCCTTTTTCAGGAACACATTGAAGCAAAGTCTCCTCATGTGGAGACCTCAGTCTGCAGTTAGCAAAGCCTGAATAGGATTGCTACCATCAGCGTCTCTGTGCCGCCATCAAGCCCGGGGCCAGTTCTTTCCATAAGCTCCTCCTACCAAGCATGAGTTTATTTTTCTCATACTAAAAAAATCTTAATGATCTCCCCAATAATATCTCCTTTTAGGACCTTCCCTTCCCTGTCTGGACAAATTAGACAGTTATTCCCTCTTACTGTGACAATTGACCTCTTTCCCCTTACATTGTATCTCTTTGGCATTCTGCAAAGTCTCGCTCTTAAAAACAGCCATCTGATTTACACATTGTTACTTCTTTATTAAATATTTCTGCTCATTCAACTTCGTTTGGGACGTAATAAACATTTACTTGAAGATTTATATAATCACTCTAAAACATCACTTTATATATTTAATTTTTAAGATACAAATTATTTTATTACACATGTGATATGCAAATGTGGAAACTTTCATTTTAACTACATTAAAAGCAGTATTGTCTGCCTGTTTAGAGTATTCCTTTCCTCAGAGAATCTCCAAAGATTTCTTTTTTTGTGTGTTTGTTTTTGTCAGAAAATAGGCCGAATCAAAAGAAAATTTCAAGATAAGGTGAGCTGCTGCCCCACCTGGAATTAGCTATTATCAGCTTAAATTTTAAGTGATAAAGCCTCAACAACGTACAATATCCATCTAAGGAGTGATTTTTAGCAAATTTCAGACAAAATGATTAATATTCTGGCTTTTTTTTCCCCTTATTTTGAGTCTGCCCTTATATCCTCTTTCAACATGTGTTTTTGTGTCTGGGTACCTAGGATGCTGCAGAGAGATATGGAACCCTGCTTCTCTTTGACTCACTCTGCTGCAGAGTGTAAATGAATCTAACCCGCTAGATCCTCAGGCTTTTCTGTGCGTCTGCCTCCAGTGGAGGTACATAGAGAAACATGCATCTGAGAAGTAAATGAACCACTCTGCCAACCGTGTCAGAAAGTCACAACAATGCTATCAAATCCTCAGCTTCACGCTTAAAAAGTATCAGCAGGTGGTTTCCAATTATGAAAAAAATTACTAAATTTGCTTGAACGTGGATATAATTTATGGCATATCTTTTCGTATAATCCTTTATAAATAAAATAGTGACCCAAGTCTAAGAAACAATGTAATGTTTTATTAATTATGGAGCCAAGTGAGATTGTTGATTCACATGTCCTACTTTTCTCTGGGACAAATACTTGCCCAGGTTCACTTTGAAATGCCTCACAGAATAATTTAAAATATGTAATTAATGAGAAAGATGGGTTTTTATTGTAATAGGTCTCAATTTTTCTCCTATTTAATAGTAGAGAAAGAATATCAGTACATCGTTGTTAAAAGTATGCATGTTAAAATCCTCAAAGGGAGTATCTTATGCCACATGTACAGAAACAAAATATCAATTTGAGCTTATACAATTGAGGAATAGTATTTTCTTGATTTACAGTGACAATATTTATCTCATACTGAGTATGAGATAGACAGTTACATATGCACATGTTTGTAAGTCTTTAGACTTAGCGAACTGCATGTATTTGTTTTTAATTGAATATATTACATTCTATTGTGGTACTGTAAATTTCATGTCAAGCTTATTAATGGAATAAAAAAAATATTCTATTATTTACAAATAGCTCATATTTACGGAGCTGAGGTCAACCGGTTATATTACAAAATATAAGCAATGAGTTCTAAGCTTTAGCAAGCAGTCTTTTATTGTTATAGTGGTTAATCACTAATTCCACAAGATCCCCTCTATCTGATGTTACCTAGATAAGGAGGTTGGTGGGGAGGCAAAAGCAATGTTAATAGAAAAGGTGATATACATGGAGAGGTGCTTTTAATGATATACTTTGTTCTGATTTTAAATGACACCATATTGCAAATAATGGTACTATGCTAGTTATCAATTTATTGAATCACAACTCCATATGCATACTTCACTGCTTGTACTGCAATAATAAAGCTTGCCCCTCTAAACATTTTTCTTGTATTTACCTGGCACAGTGTTAAACTTTATCAGTAAAGGGTATTGGAGGGTTTTTGGAGTGAAGGGCTTCTCTTCTTGTTTCCAGCATGTTTCTGTTCCTCTTATTTCTCCTGTGACTGCTAATGGTACGTATGGAGAATATCCAGTGGCACTCACCCCCACCAAGTTTCAACACCACCCTAGTGGATGGCTTCCCAGTGAGTTTCTGTGAGTTCCTAGCAAGTTCTACTAGTTCCCCTGTGGGCAGCATTGCAGGAATGCCAAGTGGGTCTCACGGGCTTTTTTGTAAAGAGTTTCCAAGCGAATTTAATTTGGCACAGCAGAGGGTCGTTGCCTGCTTGACTGCCCCAGGCTGTGATTCCCCACAGACTTCTCCATCTGATAAGTGATGGGTGCAAACTCTCCAGCAAAGTCTGAAGAACAGACTGTGACTGGGGCTAGGGGAGCTTTCCATTCGTTTCCTCACTGTTTGGTCTGTTTTGGCTCTCAGCTGAGGGAGCCGTCCTTTCCAACATCTGATTTTCCTCTGTTCTACTAGAGGTCTTTGATTTTATCTCTTCACAATTAATTCCTAGTTGTTAGTTAATAATTCTTTACATTACATTTTCACTGTTCAATTTGCTACGTGGTTTCTGCCTCTTGATTGACCTCTGAACAATACAATTACTAACATGTAAACCGGCTAGGTCTGACACTAAACTATGGGACAAGACAGGGAACAATCATGTCTTTAGGAAAGAAAACCACTGTCCTACATTCTTCTCTCTTTGTTATCTGTCTTATGTAATATCATCATCATTCTTCATCATTTTTAGAAGGTAGAAAGATTGAATGAGGAGAAAGAAAATCTCAGTTAAACTTCTTTTTTTTAATGCTGTGATCAAATACTGGATTAGGAGCCAGATCTGCTTTTGCTGCTATTCTGTTTTATAACCTTGGCCAACTCATCCCTCAGGGGTCTTTCCTGCCTTGCCTTATGTGCTCTGGTTAAAACATACATTTGCATCTACTTTTAAATGTATCATATTCTTGATTATGTTTTAGCAGAGAAAAAAAAAATCAGTCTCAATAAAACAACCTATTCTCATCACAGTGGGGATTTTCCATTGTAAGCAAGTGTTTTGTCAACACTGGTCTTTTCACTGTTTAACACTAAGACTTTTTCACTTTGATTCCCTGGAAGCTCATTAGTAAAGCAAGGGTCTGTGAGAATCAAGTAATATTTTAAGATGTTAATTTGAGAAATTAGAGTCTGACTTGATGCTTTTGGGTATAGGAATCAGGCCTTCCTTTGAAACCTTAATGATAGATTCAATAAATGTATAGGATAATAGGTAATAAAGTCTACAAAACCACAAGAATACATGAGAATAAATAGATATTTGACACAGGTTCCAGAGCTGAAAAGGATTATCATATTTTGATTAGGAAATAGTGTTCCATACCCCACAAATTACTACTAGTTAATAAAGTTGAAAATGTTAACAGTTATAATATTGGAAACTATGGCTAATAATTTTTAGGAAAGCATGCAAGGATACAATGTGCCTAGATATTGGATCTAGCTCAATAATCATAACGCTTTAATGGAAAGTAGCTATTTTATTGATTTTATAGGAAAAGAAATGGGGATTTAGACTTTAAGTATGTCAGAAGTCACATACTTCATATGTGACAAAGCCATGATTTAAAATCAAGATGAAACTACCCTTTAGATTCTTAGCATTCCAATCCTTGGTTTCCAAGCCAAACCCTTGCATCATTCTAAATTTTATTAAGAATTAAATATTCATAAATGTATGTGTTGAGTTGATTCTTGTCATTCATGATTGTTATGTTCTGTAAAGTTTCTGCAAACACTGATTTTGTGAATAATGAACCATTGCTTCTGAGTGAGACACAGGGTTAGCGTCCTGGGAACTTCTGGCCGCAATATCTCTGTTAACTAAAGAGTGAACAACCTTGTTTTATATGCACTTCTGTTTCTATCTAGAGACACCTTATTATATATTTTGGGGGTCTTTTTTTAATTCATTTACATTGAACTCATGACCAGCAGCACTATAGCTCATGCTAGAATGCAGTTTAACTGATGCATATAATTTCTCAGTAAGACATATCGCAGCTTCCTTGAGCTTAGAGGAACTAGACAAACTTCAGCACTAAGCATGGGGGACATTTTAAGTAGCAAGTTCATCAAAAAAAAAAGGTACAAAATGTGAAAAATGTGGCAGTAAACATTACCAAGAAAGGATAATTGTTTATGGTATGAGAGCTGAAACAAGAAGGCAGAGTACTATCTTGTTCAACCTCAGCTGGTTGTGTGTGTGTGTGTGTGTGTGTGTGTGTGTGTACATATGCACAGCTGACCCTTGAACAATGCAGGGGTTCGGGGCACCTACGCCCTGCACAGTGGACAATCTGTAGATAATGTTTGTCTCCCCAGAAACTTAACTACTAATAGCCTATTGTTGAAGGAAAGCATTACTGATAACATAAACAGTTAACACATGTTTTGTGCATTAACTGTACTGTATACCATATTCATATAGCCAAGTAAGCTAGAGAAAAAGAATCGTAAGGAAGAGAAAGTACATTTATAGCACATATAGGTATTTACTGAAAAAATCTGTGTATGAATGGACCTTTGCAATTTAAATCCATGTCGTTCCAGGGTAACTGTATAAATTACACACACACACACAAATTACTTTGCAGAATGAGAAATTTGTATAAACTTACATGTTTATGTCATATCTACATAATGGACTAGTAATTTTTTCAGTAAACAAATTCAGAGGGGTACAAGAAGGAATATATCAATCCATGATATGTTAACTCCTTAAAAAGTGCCTCATTAAGTCAATTAATAAAATTTACTCTTTTTCCTTATATTTCAGATATTTGTAACAAACTTACTAGAGTTTTGCCAGTTCACTCAAAATGTTGAATAAGTTTTCATATATTTGAAAAGCCTTAATTTATAAGTCCACAGCAACAAAATGAGTAACTAACAGAAGTTCTCCCCTCATTCAAGTGCTATCAAACGCTAGGGTTGCAGTTGAAAAGTGCAATCCTTCCTCTTTCAAATGTGCTTTGCTAAGACTGCTCCCATCAAGTTTAAGGTGAAGCAAGATCTGAATTTGAAATTAGATAGTCTAGCCACACAGGCAAGATGAAAAGACACAAGGGAGAGGAGGAAGGGGGACGCGGAGGAAGCCAGCAGTGTAAAGCAGGAATTATCTGATTCCCTTTTTCCTTGCAGGTCTGTGATTGGTGTCTTCACAGAAGGTTTTCAGTCACATACTGAGAACTCTAATTAAGAGGGTTATCTCCATTTGTGCAGGCTTGAGGGGGCACTTCAATAACATAGGACCTGTGGAAGTGTGAATAGGAAAAGCCGGGGAAGTCAGAGTGTCACCTGGGGAAATCAGGTGGCTGTCAGCCAGGTGGCATCACCAGACAGCTTCACTCCAGCAAGATGCCCCCATCCATGATGGAAACTGGAGGCAGAAACTACCTACTGCCAGTGCACTGGACATGGTTCTGTTTCTCAGGGGCAGATTGACGTAACAGAACTCTCAGAGCCTGATATGTAAGTTAAGATGTGAATTTATTATTTTGCAGTGAGAAACACTACTTACTTCCTGTCTGATTAATATATTTCCTCTGCTGAGATGGATTTGCATTAGAAGTTGGCACATTTTTCAGGAATGGTTTGGTAGTCATGAAAGCTGAATAAGGGAAAAATTTTCAGTAATAATGGCTTCTGCCATTCTGAGGCATCCATCGCCTCGGGAGGGCCATCCCTGTCTCCAGGACTAGAGGGGTCATACATCTTCTCATCACACTGCTGGACCAAGACTGGTATTACTTTCTTCTCCAACCCTCCTTCTTTTTCTGTATTTTATTTTTGACGAGTCCTTCGAACTAACTGGTGATATTCAGATGTGCTCCTTTCCCAAGAAGGTGGAGACACATTAGGTAATCCTGTAAAAAAAAAAAAATAATAATAAGCAAATAGACAAATGTGATACCACCAGAAATTATTAGCAATCTGTGAAATAATCAAGAGTTTACATATTAATGTTTGCTAAGTAATTCAGGAAGTCTCAGATTCCAATTGTGATGTTCTGGTAGTAATCTCATGCAAACTTATTCAGGAATTACAACATGAGACTGTATTTTGTTAGCTAAAATTTAACTAGTTTATTTTCCCTTTTTTCACTTTTACTTTTAATGGATTTTAAGTTCACAAAATTGGATTAATCCTACTTACGTTCCTCACTGTTTCATACAAGCGTCTCTATCTACCGATCAATCGATTGAGCTACCTATCTCTCTTATGTTTATATCTCTATACCTTTATTATCTACGTATCTATCTAGTATCTATAGTAAAAGCATCATATATTTGAATAGTAGAGCAATGACCCAAACGTAGAACCATTTCTTTGGTCTTACCCCATCTCCTCATTCCATTTCCCAAAGACTGCTATCTCTATTCTGAAATTTGTGCACATTGTTCCCTGGCTTTTGTTTTTTATATAATTTGGTAATGTTTATATGTATGATGAGAGGATGTGTGAAATATTCCAACCATAGCTATGAAGAGCCCCAAAGAGCCAAACGTCCTCTAAGGGTGAGAAAGCTGGTGAGCAGGTAACTAACTGGGTGAGTGCTTTACCCAGATCAGCTGAGAAATCCTTTGTAAATGTCTTTGTTCTGATTTCAAGTTCACCTCACAATCTACTAAGTACTTAGTAGGTGCCAAGGAAATTGCCTAGAGATGAAAATGCTCTATGAACTTTATAAAATGTTTTGTCTAACTAGAGTTTGCATTTCTCATTATGAGTTTGACAGACATTGTGATTCTAATTTGACATGTCGTGTAACATCCCTGGAGGCAGAGAACACACGGATAGTGTGAGTCTTTGAACGTTCATGCTGGAGATGTGATTGTTGTGTTGAAAGCTTGATGTGAAATCAAAACATCTTGCAGAATATTTGGGGATAAAAAGTAACAATCAAAAATTTATTTTCCACCGGTGATGATAAAAATAAGAATTAACATTCAAAATATTTTAAAAGCATGAGCTTTGGGCTTGTCCTCAAATCCACATGGTGCCACTTAAAAGCTATGAATCCTGTCTGATTCACATTTCAAAATCTTAATTGTAATAACCTTCCAAATTCTTCTCGAAGTTAATGAGTGTGTTAGAAAGCACCTAGCACATTTCCTGACACCTAAGATGTGCTCAATATTTAATGGCTTTTCTCCTTTTCTTCATTACAAGGTAAGTTCTTTCTGTATTTGACCAACATACCGTCTTTTGATATCTTTCTTTACATCAAATTCAAATGCATGCCAATAGAAAATAATTATTCTGGCCAAAGCACTCTAAAAATACGTTTTTGAATAGGGGCTATATTTCGCTCAAGACAACATAAAGGCTGTTTTCTTTAAGTGCACTTGGGATCTTTGTGACCATATCATTGAATTCTTGTGACAGACTGAAATTACTGAGAAAACTTGTTTCCACGGAGTACCAGCTCTGCACACAGATTGCACCATGCTATCTGAAACTCAAAATCTCTGACTCTTCCATAATGTTATCCAGAAATCTGTCATCATCAGAAATAACCAAAAGGCTTTATAACACAATTTGGAATCTGCTGTGACAAAATGAATGAAGACTCCAGCGTGTCACATTGATCTCCTGGCCTAAGGACCTAATCACTGGTACTAATCAGACTTGGAGACAGAATTAAGAATGTGGATTGATCCTTAGAAGACAATTCTTAAAAAGAAAACAACAACAACAACAAAAAAAACGCTGTTATCGATAAAAAGTAGAAAACATCAGCAATAAAGATGGTTGTGGGGTGACTTTGCAATGTTGGCCCTTGCAATATTAACATGAGTTTTGCCCATTTAATCTGTATTTTACAGGCATGTTTTCTGAGAACAATGCTATTTGTGCCACACATACGGACTTTTGTGTATAGGGAAGCAGCCCCCAGACTTTTAGTTTAAGAACCATTAAATATAAGTCCTGTTCTGTAGCATTAAAGAATTGACAGGTATTGTAGTGATTGCTCAAAAAAATAGTGCTTCTCAAGATGTAATCCATGGAAAATCTACAAGTGAATCACTCGGGCTGTTTGTTGAAAACTAAGATTTCCAATCTCTCACGAGATTAATTGTATGCAGACTCTAAGAATTTATACTTGTTAAAATACACAAAGGATACTTCAATTTGAGACCAATGTCCTAAGAAGCTTTTCTTGGGTAGGTGTTCAAAACAAGGAGAAAGCTTTAAGGATAGAAACCATAAGAAAAAGGCCCTTTTAGACTAGCACGTGGCACAGACAGTCAGACCAGGTGACGATGGGCGCTCCTGAGGCTTTTTCCTGGTAAGACTGTCACCACAAATACGAGTGCTTACAGCGATTACTGATGCTGTCTGAAAGAAATTTATTCATAATGAGAAATTAATGTTATGATAAATATCAGAATAGCAATTACAGATTCTGCTGACCAGGCTTTAAGGAAATAGTTATTGTTACATTTCACTATTTTGAATACAAGTGAGAGAACCATATAGAAAGCAACCTAGAAATAGCTACCAGTACCACACATGCAGTTACACATCAGATCACCAATCCACTTCTGAAAATACAACTGCACAAGCACATAGTCATCTATCTACAGATCTCTTTGTGGCAACATTATATTTAATAGCAAAAGGCTGAAAACAATCCATGATGAGGTAATAGGATATTTTTAAAAATACATTGTACTTATATACAAACTCCGCACGTTAAAACTCTGCACATTAAAAAAAGAAATCAGGAAGCTCTCTATCTACTGACAAAAAAGTAACCCACTACATACTTATTAAAATAAAATTGCAGAAGAGTGTATACCATATAATAACATTTATGAAAGAAGAGGGAGTATAATGAAAATGTATCTACATTCACACTAAGTCATGTAGGTTTTATGAAAAAAATGCTTAAAATCAATTTTTATTGGACAAGGTTGAGAGAACTGTAGGTGTCGGGACAGGGTTGGGGCAAGATCTTTCAACATATACCTTTTTTTGTCATTTTGCTTTTCGACTTAATATATTTCATATTAAAGTTAACTTTATAAAATATATTTTATTTCAAAGTACATAAAAATCCTTGTGATACACGATGAGACATATTTCACATACTGCCTTCTTTTTTGCCAGCACTTAACATAAAGACTGTTAACAAATAAAACAACATTTGGGTGAGCAATAAATTGATCCACATGATTATTGATGGAATTGCCACTTAATGCTCAAATTATTCCTAATTTCTTATTATTTTTATCTGCAACATTTGTTTCTTGCCATTTCGAAGACAGCTTTAAATGATGACCCTCTGTTTCAGTTTAGTCTTGTGAGTTTTATTTTAACTGTTCAGTTTCCTTAGAGATACAAATGTTTTCAGACTATAAGGAAGATTTTTCACCTGGACTACAATTGTGAATACAAGGTTTAGCTGAAGCTGATAGTTGCAAGAAGAGAAATATCTATGACAGTGCCAATTCCCACTGATTGAACCATAATTTTCAATTTGGATTCATTCCTCAAGTTTAGTATAGTCAGTCAGAATCCAAATCTCAATCTGTCCCAATCAGGTTTAGACAGCAGTCTAACAACTAAAGAATTACAATTCAAAACCCCATTGAGCACTGCCTGCAACATCTATGTCAACTAGGATGGAGAAAGGGAAATTTAGAGCAAACCTGTCTAAAATAATTCCTTTGTTGACATTAATGTCCAAAATATTCTCAGACTAGGAATGTACGAGTAAATTCAAAGGAAATATTTGTCAAATTTACTAGAGATAAATATCTTATAGTCTTGCATTAGTTTTCTATTTTTTCCAGTCCCAAATTTACCTGTAGAACTAGATTTTTTAAAATATTATTTATCAATTGAACTAAACATCTCCTTTATATGATACAGATTTGAATGAATCTTCTACTTTTTAAAAATGATTCAATGAGTCATGATAGTGCACAAAATGGTTTTAGGGGATTGGCTTTCAGAGAGATTCATTTTATCCTAATGGAAGCATTTAGTATTGTGACTTTGAAGAAAATAAATGAAGCTATCAGTGCTTCAGTTTCCTAATTTTTAAATTGAAAAGTTTAATTAAAATCATTTACTCAATTATTTTTAATTTCATGCTGCTCTGCAGTTCTTAAAGTCCTTTATGATACCTGAAATCATGCAGTCTTCATGCTGTCCTACAAGATAGAGTTTGTCACTGTTTCATTCATTTCATTTCATGAATGGTAAAACTGAAACATAGGCATTAAATACGTTGTTCTACCCCTATCAACAATATAATTCCGACTTTGCAGCTGTGGCATTTTGAATATAAAGTGTTTCCTTGAGCAGATGATTCCAAACTATTATTTACAAAAATAAAAAGACATCGATATTAATATTAAACTTCTATATATTTTCTGCCTCGAGAAATAATACCGGTATGCCTCTTAAATGGAGCTGTAGCTTTTAGCCCATGGGTTTAAATTGTGTCTTGTTATACATTCACAACTTATTTATTTCTCCTTATTTGCTTTTGTATGCATGGCAACTTCTGAATAGAACCATCTATAAATTATTCATTGGATATCACATTCAAAATTTGTGGTTCAAGTCAGATTCCAAGATGTTCATGCTTAAAATTCAGACATCGTCAGTACTAAAAGGGATTGTAGAGGAGGAGTTAACATTTGGATTATGAATGCATATAAAGCTCTTTTATTTTAATCATCACTCTTCTTCGTAAATTTTAATCACACTGCTGTACAAGAGTTACTTCAAGTGAAAAGGGATATTTTGCTCCCTTGGAGTTCACATAACTGATATATCTCCAGGACATATTTTGCTAAAATCACTAATCAACAAGTTTTTTTAAAAAATTTTGATAAGCAGGACTTTTAGGTTTAATTAATTGATTGTAACCTAGAAACCTAGACCATGGACAGAAATTCAGCAAGTTCTGTTGTGAAAAGGACTGGGAGACATGATCAGCTAATTCGGAATCTGACCATTTGTTTCTGGAGCTGATTTTAGGAGACTGGAAGGACAGATTTTCACTTCCTGTAGGTCACCCTTTTTGGGGTAAGTGTATTTGGAAGATACTCCAGTATTAGAAGCTTCTTGCAGATTCTGATTGTCTTCCTCTGTGGCCATATTGGGAGAAAGTTAAAATTCTTTTTTAATGCTTGTAAGGAAACAAATGAGCTGCTATTTTTCAGTTTACCCTTTGGGAAACTATGTGATTAAATTTTATCAGTAAAGGAAAAATCTGTATCTTTAAGGATTTCTCTTCATTAGGCTTCTACCCTACCCTCGAGGTGGCGAGCTAGGGTCAGGGGTTACCAGGACGCCATTGAGGCTGTAACAGGAATAAATCTGCCCCCAGTAGTCTCTGAGGGAAAACTATTTAAAGCTTCGTTGAGAAGCGTTGTCTTTTGCCCAGGAGCTAGAGATTGCATGACTGTAAAAGGGTGGACTGGGAGGTTGTAGCAAAGTTTATGGCAGCAGAGTTCTCCCAAGAGTAGTTGGAACTTGAGACAGCCTGATGACCAAAACCCCAGGCTGCTAGTGGTTTGGCTTCTGAAGCCCTTAGGGCACCAGAATGTTGTGGATAGCAAGGAATATTGCAAAGGCTTTATGCTTATTAGCTTTGCTCATGTTATTGAGTGCATTGGTTGCAGCCAGATTGTAGTAAATGAATGCAGGAGATTGACATCAGAGATAAAGAGTAAAAGTCCTTATTCAGTGAAAAAATTGTTGAACTGTTAGAAACAGGGCTGAGTAATCTCTGCCTTTTGCTTAAGGTACAAAGTCATTGAGCATATAGTGATTTTTTAGAAGTCTGTCAATAAGGAATTGAATTTGTTCCATGATATCAGAAGAACTTTTGCAGGGCAATTAGGAAGAGGCAAGAGATAAAAGAGCTTCTGTCTTAGTCTGTTTAGGCTGCTATCACAAAAATACCATACACTGGGTGGCTTCTAAGCAACAAACATGTATTTCTCATAGTTCTGAGGTCAGGAAGTCCAGGATCAAGGTGCTGATAGATCCTGTGTCTGATGAGAGCCCACTGCTGGTTCACAGATGGTGTGTTGTTGCTGAGGTCTCTTTAACAAGGGCACTAACCCCATTCATGGGGCTCACCTTCATCATCCACCAGATGGCCACATCTCCAAATACCATCACACTGGAAAACGTTTCAACATATGGATCTTGCTAGGACTTAAACATTCACACTATAGCTGTCTCTGTTAGCCAACAATGATGTAAAAGGTAACATTGAGTTGCAAATTTTGGAAACCATTTTAAAAAGTAAACTTTGAAGTTGAACTTAGCTTCTTGAGGTTAAAACGTGGTGACTAAAATTGAAGAGAGTGAGATCTTTACAGTCTCCCCAGAGGCTTGTTTTCCCACAACTATTAGACATTTTGTCAATAAACAGAATAATAGTTAACATATATTGAATGTTGACTGTATCAGGCAAATTATTAAGCACTTCACTTAAATGGGCTTCTTTAATCCTTACAGCAAACATGTGGTAGGTTATCAGCTACTAATATTATTCCCAAATTACAGGTAAGGAAGCTGCATTAGAAAAAAATCTTTTTCTTCTCCAATGTTTTGGAAATTCTTTATGAATAATTTTTTGTGTAATTTGCAAATATTTACCAGCATTTTTCTCACATTTTTGTTTTAATGTACTAACACTTACCAATCTTTTCAGTTGTAAGGTAAGTTTTGACTCATAATTTTCCAAGCATTTTTAAAAATTAGAACTTTTCCCAAATATTTTGAGACTCACCTTTATCATATGCAACTTTCACATCTATTTCATGTATTTCAAAGTAGACCTTAACCTCATCTCCCAGATATTTTTTAAAGGATGTTAGAATGGATGAGATATGTTCTAAGTGCAGAAAATGGGCAAAGTAGCAATATAAAGTAACATTCCTCTAACTATAAAATCTATGTACTTTATAAAGTCATAAAATACTATATAGCTTATGTATATACATGTATATGAGAATTGTCTAAATACCTGGCATGTATTAACTGATTTAATAATTTAATACTCTAGACTCAGTGAGCCTGGTCCTATTTATCCTTCTTTTGCAAATGAGGACCCTGAGCAACAGAGAGCCATGGGCTGAGTGGTTCTAAATCACTACAACTTACTCCTTTCATCTTGCTCAGGCTGGGACCATGCTCCCTACTTTTGTATCCTTGGATTTTCAAATATTTATCCTTTAAAACCATGTATGACATGTAAGATATTGGATGTGGTCCCCATCTAATTTGAGAAACACTGAACAATGTATGTAGCCCAAATGTGATTCATTCAAAGAAGATTTTATTAGTATTTTTATCATTCCATATTTCCCACAAGTTGTGTTCCTTGGAGGATTTAAAATAACTGTTTAGATTTAACAGTAGAATGCTATCATCAACCAGAACTAAAATAGCCTCCTTGTGGATGGCTTCAACTTGAGTTATCACTGAATCATATTTGTCATACTGAGAGGCCACAGAGCATAGAGGCTAAAAGTTCCAGCTTGAAGTTAGTCAGCCCAGGTCAAATACTTATTCAGCCATTCAATTAATTTTGTGGTCATAGACTGATAAATATTGTTTTAAATCTAAGCTTCCTTCTCACCTACATGGGGATGAGTAATCATACTACACTCATTAGATTTTTCTGAAAATTAAATATAATATCAGAAATGCATCACACATAAATGTTACATATATTTTACCTGTTAGTATACGAATAAGAACTGGTTAATTGGATACAAAGAAGAAACATGGCAGTAACTACTTTTTTAAACAAGAATAAAATAATCAATGGATTTGTTTCGCTGTCTTTAATAAGCTCAAATGAGAAGCAATATAAACCTTTTACATGTGATTAGACATGGGAAATAAAGCATGCTACTCTTCTAATTTGGTTTGGGGACAATATCAAACCATGATATCCTTTTAGCATTAGTAAAGCTGACACTGAGAGAAATTAAGAAATTAATAGAAAAAAACCACAGTGAGCAGAAGGAGAGAGTGGATGGGAGAGATTTTCTCATTATTCCCATCATCCCTGACAATCACTAGGGAGGTAGATACATGTGAAGGAAAAAGCTTTTTCATAAATAAAATCTAAATCAGTAACAACAGGACATACTACGAACGAAAAGTAGAATATGTAAGGAATTCATTATTACTCTTTATTAGCTAAAATAAAAATTAAAGCATAACGTATAAGCTACGCAGTGTTTATCTTCCTTAGTTATTCTTGAGCTTCATGCAATAATTTCATTAAAAACAAACAAACAAACAAACAATGTTGGCTGACTTTGCACAGCTCAAATTAGGTAATTTATTGTAACATTTTAGGATGTTTTAAGAATTGTAGTCTGACCCTAAATGTCTTTACCATTAGATTATTATCCTGAAATTTAAATATCTTTCATTCTTTAGGGTTGAGAAGCTCAAGGTGAGAGTCTAAATAGTAACTGTGGAGGCACATAATGTCCCAGCAAACTTCTTGATAGTTGATAATCGTGATTGCACAACTAATCTATTATCTGTCTCATATCCTCAATCTTTATTTGAAACACTTGGGTTTAGAATTTTTTGGCTTTCAGAAAAGCAAGTGAGTTCATAACTATTCAACGTTTGCAAACTACAAGGATCTCTGGCATCATCCCTACAGCAACACGTTAACATTTCTGGAGCTAAATTGATCGCACTAACTGAGATGCATAAAGAATATAAACAGCCCAACATTCATTCTCCTCAGATTTGCCAGGAGATGCCTTTGTTATAATTTCAGGAAATTTTTGGATTTTAGAATTATAGAAAGCTAATGTCTAAAAGTCATTTAATTAATTTTAGGCAGCTAGTTATGTAGAAGTTAAAGTGATGGGATTAGTGGACAAGACAGTGAACACCAAGCACTAAATGCTATTTGCAGAAAAAGCCTAGAAAATGGTTTTAGGAACGTCAGATCCTGTGGGCGTGATGAACATTTTCTTTTATTCTTTGCAAGATTGATGCACAAGGAAATGTTTGGTAAATCTAGTTATATAAAAGGATCTTATGAAATATACAGAACTCAAAGTAGTAACCCAAATACAGAGGTAGATAGACAACACTGTTACAATCATCAAACTTGCTAAGAGACTGGATTCTAATTATTCCAACCACAAAAAAGAAATGATAATTATTGATGTGATAGAGGTGCTAACTATCTATTGTAACTATTGTTACAATGGCAATCATGTTACAAGCTATAAATGTATCAAATCAACATGTTGAACAACTAAAATTTACAAAATGTTTTGTGTCAGATATATTTCAATACTTTTTAAAAAAGAATTATAGGTATCATCATGTTTTCCTAGATTAGAGAATTTAGATCCTTACCTAAAATTGCCACAAAAATTACCTGATAGAACATCCCATTATCAGTTTAAAGAACAGAATAAAGTATATCAGAATATTCAAATTTTGTGAGATAGTTAATTGTCATTGTATATATAATTGGTTGATGAAGCACACGAGAACTGCATATATATTTCAAAATCCAAACCACTGCTTCAGTTACTCAGTTTTGCTCAGTTTTACTAACTCCAGGCAAGTCACAGCACATTCAGTTTACTTGATAATTGTTTAACTAAAGTAAGCATGAGCTCTGTTCCTCTGTATGTTACGTCTAACGAGTTCCTGTAACCCTAAGACAGAATATTTATTGCTTAGCAAAATCTTTTTGTCCGCTCCACTGCTAATAAGAAAATAATATAAGGCAATAATGAGGTAATAATATTTTCTCTTTTCTACCTTGCTGTTTGAGTAATGGCTTATGGATAGGCTTACTTTATTAAAAGATTTGTTTTAATGACCTTAATTTTATTATTTTTGAAAGCTTTAAATTGATTTTTAAGTTCATCAGAAAGAGGAAGCATGCAAGTGTATCAGGATAATTTTGAAGAGAAATCAATGATACTTAATGGAATAGAAATTATATAACATCATATTAAAATGTGCTATAAAAGAAAATACGAAAAATTAAAGCACAAAACTAGCAAACATTTTTTGTTGATTTTTTGGTGTTGTTCTTACACCAGTAACACACTTCTGATTATTTTCCTTTACAGTATGGTTTTAAATTGGTTGATGAAAGCGTCTTTCTCAAATTTATTTGACTCATAGATAATATGTATTCTTTCATATACATTTGAAAATCTATTTGTTGAATTTCTCAAATATTTCTTTGATTTTTATTGAAATATGCATTCTTGGTTTGTTTGGTTATAAAGACATCATATAACTCATCTGCTATATCACTGTTCATCTTTGACAGCTGGCTTTGTTTTTTTTTTGAGAGGAGTATATTAAAATCTCCAGCGATAACAGTTGATTTATTTATTTCTCTCCATAGTTTTGTCAGGTGAGTTTTCATTGGGTTGCATATCTATTGATTATTGCTTTATCTTTTTGATGTGCTGTTTGTCTTACAACAGATAACTTCCCTACTTGTTCCTTATATTGCATATCTTTTGAAATATATTTTCTTTGATATTGAATTTCCTACCATTGATACATTTTATTTGACATTTGACACTTACTTAGATTATAATCAAATTTCTTATCCAAATTATGTCATCCATGAATAAAAAATACCATAAGCTAATTAAAATTTAGAAATATGTATTGAAATATGTATCAAATATACTTTGATTTACTTTATATGAAGAATATTTAGTCTTTTAGTAGCTATACATCTTTGTTTTTGTTTAAGCATATTTTACTATTACCATCAAAAGGATAGAGCACTTTCCCATTCATTGTTTCATAAATATTCATATCAATTTTTCTGTATTTTATATGATTTGATTTATAAATATTTGTTAAGTCAGGAAAATGTTTTGTTCAACATTTGAGGATCTAAATTTAGGTACTATATTCACTAAACCTCCCATTGAAATATAATTCACTTTAATGTTGACTTGTGATTCATCCATTTTTGGGTTAGCAAAATTGCTTAGAGAAAATAATTTCTATTTCTGGACTATTTCCTCAACAATATTTTTTTGTCTTCTTTTCTAATAAAACACTTGCAAGCATTGTAGTTCTTTCCAATGATTTAATATTTCATTATTCTTCCTTTTCAGATATTCATCTGAGAATCTTATCCAGTTATTCTCTTAGATACATTAATATATGGTAGAAGAGTCACGGACATCATTCTTTAACTTAAGGAAGTAATATCTATGCTCTATTCTATTATTAGAATTACCATGTTCATCCATTCAATTATTATTCCTAGTAAAAAGTACTTGTGGATTTAAGATTAACTTTTTAAGTACTGCTTTATCATTTTTCCTCAAAATATCTTAAGCATATCTAATAAAAATAACCAAATGTAATCATTACAAAATTGCCACTATCTTTATGAATCTGGTTACCCATTTCTATCCTACACACATTTCCATTTTCTGTATATCCTGAAAAAAAATTTATAAAACTTACTCTTTTGAGACAGTTCAGGGAAATCAATTCTTTTGTTCAACTTTTGCCTGCTTCTTGATATCATCATTGCATTTCAATAGATTATACCTTTGAAGTATTAAAATAGCCTCTGCAAACCTGAAATTATGTAAAATGTCAGGTAATAACTGTAATTCTTCCTGATGGAGCACAGTGAAAATTAGTAAACAAAGCCTGTAAACTATTGTGTGGTACCTGGACAGAAGTCAAGAAATGCATTACCATTTTCAGAAATACTGAAGATAATATTATGATAAATATATAACCTTTTAAATCCAAGATAAATTAATTTCCAATATATGCATATAAATGATTTGGCCTTTTGTGAACCTATTCAGAATCTTTACTATACTCAAATTGCAGCTTTACTATACTCAAACTCAATTAGGAGTTTGAATAGTTGACACACAATGGTAGTATAGGGAATATATTAATTAATTGACTTCAGAATAGCAGGACTAACTCACGTTTTCATTCTATGCCTTACTTGCTATATGTTTCAGACCAACTAAAAGTAGGGTGCTACCTTCTTACTGGTCCTTTTTGAAACAGAAATGTTCCATTTCATTTTGCTTGTCATGAATTTGTTCATAGTAACTGGTCCTGTCACGGGAAAAAAATGGATAAATGAAAGTTCCATTTCTCCATTGCTAAATGGAAGTAGTTTATCAGGGATCTTGCAAAGCAAGGTCTCGAGGTTTTCCCCACTCTAAGACCAGTGGCTATGTGGCCCTCACTGACACCAGCGAGCACCTCTTGGAAACACACCTGCTATTGGGATCTGTTTTATGATCTAAAAATGTTGTGTGATTCACAGACAGTTCTCCCAGTATGGCTTTTACAAAGCAGTGACAGATGTTTGTCACCGCACTTCTGCAAGACATGAGACGGACAAAGGCTCTTCCTCTCACAACATCAAGAAAGTCTATCATTCCAGAGACTTCTTTTTTCTATGGTAACATCTGAGTAATTAGTTCCAGTTTTTTCATATGTAAATTTATTTAAACTGGGAGAGATGACATGTTCACATAGAAATAATTAATTTCTTCTTAGCCATCTTCTAAAACTCCAGCAAAGGACTAAACAAGTCGTGAAAAACCTATCAATTTCACTCTTTCTCATTGGACCCATTATCTTTTGACTTATTAGAACTCTACCCTATACTTATATATTATGTTATTGGTATATTTATAACATTGACACTTTCTAGTACTAAATTAATAATCCAATAATCTGTCATTGGGGAGTACACAAATTTTATCCAAGTCCACTCACAAAGTTACCATTTCCTCATTTCCCAAATAGTGAACAAATTAGCTAAATACACCTTTATTATAATTGAAGAATCTTTTTGTAAGCATTCCACATTTAAAAAATTTTGGACAGATGACCAAATATAAAAAAGGAATTTGGAAAAGAAAAACTATGAAATCACCGTATCACATTTTATTACAATGAAACTGTGATATTATAAATGACAAGCCTTTTTGTCAATCCATTTTGTCATAGTGGAAGGGCTTTGCTCTATTTCTTGTCCAGGAGAAGTTTATTTTGAATTTAAGAGTGTCTGTGACATGGTACTCAAAATTACTTAATTTACCATAACTGGGTTTAAAACAGAGAGGGTTAGTTTAGAATGCCAACTCATGGTACCTTCTAGAATTGGAAATTATGTACTTATTGATATTTTTGAATTAGAAATCAATTTTTAAATTGAGGAATTATGTAATAACATCTCCAATATTTCTTCTACATATAAAATTATATTATTTTTAAAATATATTTTTAACCAAAAATATCTAAAATGACAATTTTGTAATGCCCCAAACTATAATCAATATAAAAATTATGAATGAGTTTTTTTATATAGTTTTTAAGTCTAGAAAACTCAGTGTGTATTTTACACTCACAGCACACCTCAACTTGGACCCGCCACGTCACTTGCTGCTGGCCAAACAGCCCTGGGGAGGCCTGCCCCCGCCACCACATCCTCATCCTGCTATGGTTCCTTCCAGTGACCCTAAAATTATATTATTCTGTGTGTCAATGATAAAATAATTTTGAAATTCTTTCCTCTCTTTGTGTAGAACACATTTTTTTTCTCCTGATACTTTATCACATGAAGACAGTTGATTCTGACACATGAGCTATCTCTACATATCAAAAGGTTACTATTATTAACAATCTATCATTTTATTTTTAAAGTTATTAATTTTAAAATACAGCTTTTTCACACACATACATTCACATTTCAGCCAGTGTCTCTCAGCATCTAGAGATATATTTCTATTATAGCTGTTTGGAGCTCTATTCTATGAACAATACAGGCTAAAGCTGTCTTAAATGTCTTTAAATTCACTAGAAAAATGTCGTGATAATAGTTTCCCCTGAAATGGGATTCTGATTTTGAACATAATTTATATTCCGTGAAATACATCAATCCAGTTTACATATAAAATGAATGACAGACAAAATGTAATAATTCATTTACTGAAAATTAAGAGGATTTATGCAGAAAAGTTTTTATTGAAGCCAAGAAATTCTCTTTAAATATGTTCTAAAAATTTACTCCATTCTGTGTCATATCCCTGGCTTCTTACAGCCTTTCTCTTGTCAGGATCAACCCCCAAATTATCTTCTTCAATCAAGGTGAATTACTGTGGGTCTTCAATCATGGTGAATTGCTGTGTCCTCCTAATTTCATTTTCTACTCCAGGAAGTTTCTAAAAATATTTTCTCAAAATAGAATAACAATTCTTATGTCAGTTCTTAACATATTAATGGTTTCCTCATTATTTAAATAAAGGATAAACACCTACTATGATCACTTCTTGTCAAGATTTTATCCATTCTTATGTCCGGAGGCAATTCTTCCCTTCTGCATGAAGTAAACCCTGATAATTGCAGTTGAAAATGATGTTTTCATACTTTTTAACTCCAACAAATCTTTGTACCAGCACATGTCCTTATATTTTATTAAGGTCATTTATATTTGCTTTTCCCCACAATGTCATGATTCTTATGAAGATTAAAGCCATAATTTCCACCTACCCTTTAGCCCTCCATCTCCTGTATTTTAATTGTTACAAGTACACAGACATGTCCCAAGAAAATAAATTATATATCAGTGTTTAAAATGTAGGAAAAGAGGTAATTTTATTTTGAGAAGAAAAAAGAAGTTAGAGGTTATGAAAAACAGTGGCATTTTTTTCAGTGTAACCTTGGGCAAGTCAAATAATGTGTGAAAATGCACTGAACTTTGGAACCTCAATTCTTCGTATAAAAGAAAAGACAGAAAATAAATTTCTATTAACTTCTGATTATTTTCTGAATTAAAATTATCACAAACTGGCTTAAATCATTTATATCAAAGAAGGGATTGGGAACATTCTTTCGCAGACTCAGGAGTATCTTGAATCCCTTACATGGCTGAATTAAGTGGATTGAAAATAATGTTTTTAGGTCATTTTCCATCTGAAACATTCTTGTTACTTAGCACTGTCATGGCAGGAGGAGACTAAAAGAAGAGTTAACAGTCATACCTTACATACCGTACAAATATTTATCATATTATTGTTTATATGAGGTTTTTTAAAAATAATAGCATATAGTTCTAAAAATCATGTTGAGCACTGGTGTTAGATAATTTTCAAAAGCTGCAAAAGATACAATTCAATAACTCTAGCTACAAACAAAGTCTAATGGAAAAACAAAGTAAAAGTTAAGAGATACAGTTGAAAAGTATTTAAGAATGAAAATAACGCTGTTTCCTCTTACACAGCTCATGCAATTAAATTAGGATTTTTTCAAGGATTTAAGTTTTCCCATCAGTGTATTTGCAAAATGCATACCTCTTCAATTTTGTTTATAAAAAATAGTACTAAAAGTTCTTGTTCCACCCCAATAACAGATACTATTTGTCTGTGCTACACTTGTATTAAAAAAAAAAAAAAAGTACCAGTGCTGTTCATTTGTCTAAATGTGCTTCAAGGACCACACATTCTTTACGCACCTCATAAATGTCAAAGCTTGGTTTGCTATGAGGGGCGATGTTTTAATGCAGTATGGCTTTCCCTCTCCCCGTGGAGTAATGGATGCCTTTGCCACACAGGAGTCACCTGTTTACCATCACCGTTGCCTGAGACAGTCGGTCCACCGCTGTTTCCCCACACCCCGTTGCTGTGTCCTGTTGTGTGACCCTGAGCCTCAGTGAGCTCTCCAGGGTCTCTCCTGCAGGCCGTGCGCTGGTGCTTCTCCCTCCTCCCCTCCCCACACGGCAGCTGTCATCCTGCTCTCTCATCTGTCCTCCGCGGACGTCTTCCCCGGCTGCCCTGCGCTGCAGTGTGCACTGTCTCACTGCCGAGGGCTTGGCTGGGAGCCAGGAGCCTGCATTTGGCAATCCTTATGAATGAAAGCCTTTGCCAATGCACTTACTCATTGCGAGTATATTGAAATTTTACAGACAGGACAGAGATAAATTTTATGTGGGCCCACATCAATGACTGAAGAGAAATTCAGTAAATTTACAGAGAACTTCAATATTAATTTAGACTGGGTAGAAAAATAAATGAGTCCATTTTAGTCAGGGTTCTCCAGAGAAATAGAACCAATTGATTTTGTAAAAAGAACCAATAAGAGATTATATATATCTTTACATATATATTTTATGTGTATATTACATATGTACATACATATTTACATACATTTACATATACATGGTGTAACATAGGAACTGACTCGCAGGATTATGGAGACTAGCAGTTCCAAGTCTGTCATGTAGGCCAACAGGTTTGCCACCCAGGAGAGCAGATGGTGGAGCCTAAGGCTGAAGGCAGTTTGCTGGAGAACTCCCTCTTGCTCAGGGAGGCTGATCTTTTTGCTCTAGTGAGTCCTTCAACTGATTGGATGAGGCTCACTCACATTACAGAAAACAATCTGCTCTACTCAAATTTTACTGAGTTAAATGTTAATCTGCACCAAAAATACCATCCAAGTTGACACAAACTTAACTATCACTGATTCCATATCTTAGTATAAATTAATTTAGTTTTAAATAAATGTTCTTACTTCAAATGAGTCATTTTTACTATTTATTTACTCTAACTAGCTGTGTCCAGCTTGAGTATGCATAGCACTTTGAATTCCAAAATTACTGTAAATAACTTTCCTGAGGCTTTGATTTAAGCAATACCATATTGTCAACACTTATCAGTGACAAAATTAATTGTAAGGTTAGCAAAATAGTAATAGGATATCTTTTTTAAACAATTATTTTTCCTTTGATTTTAACTGAAGAACCAAAAAAAAAAAATCAGTGAATTTCATTAAGATTAATACATATTTAAACAAAATTTGGGGATTTAATAAGAGTTAAATAGAGTTGTGATCAAAGAAAATAAAATGAACTTATCAGGCTTCCATCCAATTTAGGTTTATATTAAAATACATGAAATATTAGGAAAGATCCCCCCAGAAATCAAAAACTAAAATTTGCAAAATGACATGGAGTTCAGATGCAAATGAATGAGCACACTATATTGTGGCTGTGACAAGGACTGTCACATTCTTAGGGAGCCTGCTTATTAGGAGTGGGATGGATTTTGATGAACAAAAGAACACAAAAGGAAAATTCCAATGGATAAAAACAGTAAGTAAAAACAGAAAATAGATGGGCATAAAGATTGTGTCTTCACAAATTCAAAAATATTTGTTGAGCACTTAAAATTTTAAAGACATTTTGGAGATTAAAAAACATTACGAAAAGTGAGAAACATAGCCACATGCATCAAATACTATGAAAATAACAAACAAAATACTTGAGGACATAAAGAGAAAGCTATTTAAGAAAGGTAATGTATTTTAGACATAGGATTACATAATATTTGCAGTTTACTATTCAGTGACTTTGGTAAGGGTGTTCCAAGTAGGGTATTTTTTAATGCACATTTACAATACAGTCAGATTGTCTGCCTAAATGACAAATGTTTTAAATTTGAGATTGCATGCAAACACACATATCAAAAAAAGTAAGAATTCAAGTAGTGAATCTTGCTATTAAGAAAGGAAATTTAACTCTGCTTGATGTGACTTGGGGAGAAAAGTTGAGTTAATGAAAGCATTGCTACCCATTGTGTTCCAGGGCACACGGTGCATCAGGAGCTGCTTGAAATTAGAAAGGAGACACAGAAATCTGCATGACATACCTAAGAGTCAGTTGTGCACAATTTTTTTCCATTCTTCTAGTTTTGGCATCAATTTAGTACCGAGGTTACAACTTGCTCTTCCTCTTCTAAAAAGGAAGTTATGTGGATTTTGTGCCTCCAGTCAGGGCTTGTTAATGAAATTCACAAGCAGAAGTGACCATTCATTCAACATATTATTTATAGATATGTCAGAAGTTCTGCTCAAAGCAGAAGCTGCCAAGACTGTAACCTTCAGAGATCCTGCAAGACTTACAAAGAGGCTTCTGGGAATCACCTTTAGTAAGCAGGTAGAGTCTCCTTGGAGCACATTATTCCTATCCAACACACCAAGGTTCCAAACTCGGCCAGCAGGGGAAATACAACTGTATACTGTGTTTCTTTCCACTCAACAAACACTTCCCAAAGGATAACAAATTTTCAATTAAAACTCAAGGGGAAATGGATTTTGAAACCCCATTATGTAACATTTTGTAAATTAGAACATCGGATTCTTCTCTGTTTAGTGATAACATAAATTCTATCACTTTTGAATACACAGAATATTAAAAAACCAAGATGTGATATTTTTAAAGCACATCATTTATAATTATTCAATTTTTATCTTTTGATCTTTCAACAGAAGCAGTTAACAAGGAAAAATGCAGATAGTGCCCAGATAAATTTTATAAATGTATATATTCCACAAAAGATATAAGTATACATATATACACATATGTATGTATCTTTTATCTCCATATTTAGTTTAACAGAACTTGACTCAAACTGAAATGTCATATTTTCTTTGCATAAATATGCATATATTCATATAATTTATACAATTCACTCGTAGATTTTTTCTCTACTGAAGGGTTTTAATGATATTTTCTATTGATCAATTGTCGAATAGATAGCCTTAAAAAATAGGGTAGTGAAAAAAAGTTTATAGTCTGTTTTGATTAACAATGCATACACTGTTCATATATAATGTAGTCTTATAGTTTTGTTTTATGCTATTTTCATATTTCATTTGTGTGTACATTTTATCCTTAAAAGTATAAATATATTCTATATTTATTTTAATTATACCATTTGCAACTTGGCTCCATTTTGTATCTTAAAGATTAAATCATTTTATTTCCTTTGAATCTGTCTAGTAATAGTAATAATTTTATGACTGTTATAACTATAAATGATAAATTACTGCTTCTTTTTCCTATTCTAAGTTTAGTTGAGATTATATTTAGTTTTCACTGATCTGTGAAAATGTTTATGGAGCTGTTATTGAAATAAATATGTTATAATTTCAGCTAAATATTGGAGATATCAAAAGATTTCTTAATAAGGGAAATTTTGCTGAGTATGTATGATAGATTTTGAAAGATTAAAATGTTAATCAAAAGTAGATGACTTTTATAAATGTCAAACTTTTTAGAATAGATACACCTTTAAGTCTCATTGTAAGAGTGTTGCTAGTTTAGCTACTTACATTCATTTCATTAATTCTATCAATAAGTAATATGCTCATTTCTCTAATATTCGTATAGTTTAGGGCCAAGCTATAGAAGTAATTATAAGTATTCATTATCGCTCTTGAGAAAGCCAAGAGCTGAAGGGCCTGAGAAACTGCACACTATGAAATCTCTACAATAAATAAGTGAAAATAATCTTTAAATAACATATCTTGGTAGCAAACTGACATCTGGATTCAGGTGCAGTATGGAGGCCCCCTGCTTCTGCACATTAGTGCACTAAATTAGCAATCAACTAGTTCATTGTGGAATCAACTGCTGTTTCCAAACAAAGAATGCCAGCCTCCAATGTCAGGGTTGCTAAGTGCCTGATTACACTCAGACAATGAGGGGCTGCCAAAGCTCTCCCTTGTCCAGCTTTAACACTGAAGCCAAGAGACATTTGGTATGCAGAACAGAACGTAGTCAAACATGGGTAATTGAACGACTTAAATTAGATTTTTTTCTGTGTATCCCTTTTTCTTACAATCACATTCTTATACTTTCCCTGGCTGTGTAAAAAGCCTGTTTGGATCTATATGATTTTTATAGAAAAAGATGTAAAAATCCACTGACATAATCAATTGTCTATCTTTATACTTGTTCTATCTTCATCAGTCCTGAAATGGTTTTAAAATTTGTGAACATTTAGTTCTATTTAACCTGACTGCTATAACCTCCAGGCATCTCTTGTAATTAAGGGCTTAACAATCAACTCCTTAAAATTATATTAGATGTTCTCAGTGAAAATTTACCCAGAAGCATTTTCTCAGCCAGGACTCCACACACAATGCAGTCCTCACCCTGTATAAGGCCTTGGTATTAGTTATCACCACCGGCTCCCTGAAAATAAGCAAGTTGACCGATGACTTGGAAAAAGCAGGAAAATGAAGATTATTCACTTCCAGAAATATCTAACATGCCTGGAATGTTTGATGACTGAACAAAATAATCCCTCAATCATTTTCTTAGTCATTTAGAGTTCTGTTCCTCAAATTAATTTTTTCCCATTATTGTTCCACCCTGACTTCCACAGCCACTGAATAAAATAACTAAAAATGCTTTAGACTCTCACATCTATGCATATTTACATAATCATTCCAGACTGGAGTCTCTGACTTATATATCCAACTTCCTGCTGTTATTTATCTCTGGAATATTTTTTTACTGTTCCAATAAAACTACCACAGGGTTCTCTCTTCAAGTAAAAGTATTACCATATATACTTATTTCCCAAGTTAGGAATTTATCATTTATCTTTGCCTCTTTCTTTTTCTTGCTATATCCTTCATGCATTCAGATCCCTGGCGTTTCTTGCATTCTCTTTGCTTTCTCTCTCTCCAGTATTGTCCCAGGAAAGATAAATGGGACAGTCCCTCATCACTCTCTTAAATAACTAGCTATCAACTGTAGGATAAAGATAAAGCTCCTCTAAGAAGACATTGAAGACCCTACATCATTTGAGCCCTGTCCATATTGCAAAACTCATCTTTCATCCTCCCTGACACTTTATGACCCAGCACACTAGATCTCTTATAGTTCCCAGACAAACCATGTTGTTTTGTGCAACATTCACTGATTTACTTATTGTGTCAGAAAATACTAAAAAGTCCCTAGACAGAGCTTCACTGGGCCTTTGCTTACGTTTTTTTTCCCCAGAAGATGCTTCCCTTGACTCCAGCTGGCTAATTCCTATCATTATTTAATTCTTTCCAGGTATTGTGATGGTTAGTTTTATGTCTAAATGTGACTGGTCCAGGCGTGCCCAGGTTAAACATTATTTCTAGAGGTATCTGTGAACATGTATCCAGATGCGATTAGCACTTGGATTAGTGGACTCAGTAAAATAGATGGCCCTTCCCAAGGCGAGTGGGCATCATCCAGTCTGTTGAGACCCTGAATAGAACCACAAGATGGAAGGAGGAGGAAGGTGTCCCCTCTCCCTCCTTGCCTGACTGAGCTAGAACACGGATCTTCTCCTGTCCTTGGACTGAGATTCACATTATTGGCTCCACTGGACCCCAGGTCTTCAGACTTGGACTGGAATGACACCAATGGCTTTCCTGGGTCTTTAGCTTGAAGACAGCAGATCATGGAACTTCTCAATGACCTAATCAGATGAGCTAATTCTTCATAATAAATCATATATATATATGGTTTGTTTCTCTTGAGAACTGTAACACAAGTGTCATGTCATTCAGAAAGTTAGTCTTGACAACCTCACAAATTTCAAGTTTCTTATACTTTTACTTTCTTACAAATTTACAACTATCTCTAACTCTGTAATTCTAACTCTAACTCTCTGCCCACTAGGCAATGTCCCTCTTTCTTGGCTGTAGGAGATACCGCTTATCCTTCACCTTATAAGGGATACTCAATATGCCTCACATAGTAAAAATAGTGATTGAATTTTTTACTAAGATTCGGTGTATTTTTTGAAAAACTTTTCGAATACATACATTTACATGTCTGGAAAATAATTCAAACTGCAAGTTATCACATAGGCTTGGAGATTTTAGAATCTGTATTTTTTAAAAGCTCATGAATTAAAAGTTTCTAGCTATAAATTGAAAAAGAAAACATTTAACTTTCAAATGAAGCTAACTTGGCATTTGAGTCATCATCAGACAGAAGTTATAGCATAAATGAGAAGAAAATTATGTCTGTATCATTGAGGCACATTCTCTTCATTTTTAAGAGTTTCAGAAATTGATTTTTAAAATTGACTTGAAAGATGATAGAAAATAGGGTTAAGTGTTGTGACATGAACGAGTTGGGGGATTTATAAAACAGAGGTGTTTTTCAGTTCTAGAATTTCTGTTAGAGCACTTATACTGCTTTGTGTGTGTAGGATGGTATTTGAATTCAGGTACCTCGGAAGTACCCAGCTTTTAACTTTATGTTTGTCAAAAAAATTCTGTCAGTATTTTTAAAACATTGCTATTTCTACAGTATCTAAGGACCTATGTAAAATGCACATGTAAGACAATTTCTACTCCCTGTCTGATCATTTATAAACTAAAACTACTTATGCTAACATTTCCCACGGTGGCAATGACTGCAAAATTTGGAGTCGTGCCAAATTGAGTTTCAGTCCTGGCTGTGTCACTTACTAATTGTGTGATTATTAGCAAGATTTTAACTTCTCTAGTCCTCAATTACCTCATTTGAAAAGCACAGGCAATAATAATACCTACCTCAGCTATTATGAGGATTAAATAAGATGACAGGCACCTGGAGGTAATTACATGCCCAGTACATCTTCTGTTTATTATTAATGTCACGTGTCTCCTCTAACATCTGTAATGTTGATTCCAATACTCTCTTCTCAAAATTAGCAGTCTGGATAACTTTTTTGGTTGTAATTTTTAAATAATTCTTTGTGGGTTAAACTTGATTTAGATAAACATTGAGGATTGTCTTAGACAAAGAACACACCTAATTATCTGTCACTTCTTGATACAGAGGGTATGACTGCTGTATGCAGACAAGTCTATTCTTCTGGAATGTATATTAAAAAAAAGAAGAAAATGTAGCCTCTGCTCTAGGAGTATGTCTTATTTTGTATGTGTGTCAATTTTAACATATATCAAATATTACTCATTCTTATTTTTATAACTAAATAGTTGATTAAAAGCACAGATGGAGTAATAAATCATAAAATCCTGCATAATATGAAAACTAAAATAATTTGATATGAAGTCAATATAAAAAGCAGTGTGCTACTACTTTAGGGCAGTGACAGGAAAAAGCCAACAGTAAAAATGACAAGAATGAAATGGTCTGCCATTTTTTGCAAAGACAGAAAAAATATTCGTTACTTAGAACTAAGAACATTGATGTTGTGCAAGTTAAAGGCATCAAACCATTTTTATATATAATTTATCCAAAGTTTACCTTCAGATGTTTATCTTAAATATTGTACCTTTAGGACTAAGTTAATTTTTCTCCCTCATTCCCTAAAGAACATACGATGGAGACATCAGCCTAATTAGAGTTTGAATTCAGTCACAATTCCATAAATGTCAGCTTATTTTAAAATATTTAACCACATTTTATTCCAAGTAATATTTTTTAATTGTATACAAAGTAGAGTAAACCTGAATCTCTTTTTAAAAAAAAAGAATAAAACATTATTGTAATGCTCAATACAATAAAGAGTGCAGGGAATGCATTTTGTGAACTGCAGTCATTCAGAGAGCGCTAAGTGGACACACAGTGTCCTAGATCCCATGCCCCATTATGAAAACACACCTTGGAAGAACACAGATGTGATTTGTATCTTCATGGACTTTATGTATTTGCATATCTTGAGGTATTAGATGAACAGCTCCAGGCAATATTTTTTCCAGATTTATCAGCTCCTTTCAAACAGTCTACATTTTTTTGTTGTTGTTTTGGGGGGAAGGATTGGGAAAGTAATTAGGTTTATTCATTCACTTATCTATCTTTTAATGGAGGTACTGGGAATTGAATCCAGGACCTCGTGCACGCTAAGCTTGCGCTGTACCACTGAGCTATACCCTCCCCTCCAACAGTTTAGGTTTTTTATTGGCATATAACCATTCTTATTTAACATAATTGGTATAAATTTAAAAATAGAAAGCTATACAAAGGAAGTGTGAGTCACACTGAATAAATCATGGCTAGGACATATATCTTTGGTTTATTAGAAAGAAGTCAACTACATGCAGCATTAAAAGACATGTCTGAAAGTATGTTTTCCCATAATGTACAAATGACTATAAAGCTTGAAAGTTTAAGGTATTTTGATCCATGAATGATAAAGCTTCTGCTTATGTAAGCGTAACATATATAGCTGGAGACCTAAGTGGATGAGTAGTATGCTTCTGATCTGAGTTCAAAGGCCTGAAGACAGATAGTGTTAAGTTCCAGTCCCCGTCCAAGGGTCTGGGAACCAGGAGAGATGATGGTATGAGTCTCAGTCAAGTCTGAAGGCAGATGAAGACCTATTTCTGGAAGACAGTCAGGAAGAGAGAAACATTCTTTCTCAGCCTGTTATGTAATTCAGGTCTTTAGCAGATTGGATGAGGCTCACCCACATTGGGAAGAGCAATACGCTTTACCTGGTCTACTGATTCTCATCCAGAAGTAGGGCCATCACAGACACACCCAGAAGCAGTGATTAATTCATTAAACTGGACACCCAGTGACCCCGCCAATTAGATAACACAAAATTAACCATCACAGTGTCATGGAGGAGAGAAACAACAAAATGATTGAGTGCATGCATTTGAGTCACACTGTTTGGATACTGGATCTCAAACTGTGTAGTTACAGGATCTCAGTCAAGTTCACTAACCTCTGGGGTTTAAAACAGAAGGGGCTCACAGTTGTATAGTCATATACTGGTGTTTAAAACAGCTATAAAATTTAGAAGTAGATTTTCATAATTAAAACTCTGTAACCAATTTACACCTCCAGTCATGAGGTTGTATTAAGTACCAGACTAGTCCTCTTATCATAAACAACCAAATAACTGTGGTGAAAAGGACAAAATAAATGGTTTTAGATGTTGGACAGCAGGCAGATTAGGATCGTGATCTGTGAGGTAAAGAATGAAATGAGATGAGCTCCTTGATTATCCTGAGTCTCTGCCTGGAGGCACCTTTTAAACTACAGCATGTATGTGAGGACAGCTGCAGCATATAAAATGACTCAGCCTTGATGAGCTGAGATCAGAGCTGAAATTACTGAGATGTTAAAACATTGCATGCCAAAGTACTGGAGAGGAGGCAGCTAAGCACAGAAAAAGATGCATCAGTAAGTAAGAGCCTTCCCTTGAGTTGTAAGCTGGAATGCATGCTTGCCTACTCTGCTTGAAGCTAAAAGAAGAACAACTATTGGGGGGAAAAAACCAATTACTGACATAAGAACAAGTATCCAGGGACTGTGAGATGAGTGTCCTTAGAACTCATATAAAGCTAGAAGACAACAGTGTTCAAAATAATCAGATTGGAGAGGCACACACGAAACATCCCCAGCAAGCATCAGAGGAGCTAGAATTCAGTAGAAACCACAGAAAGCTCTCATCATTGTATTAGAGCTAACGTGGATCAGAGGTGAACACTATACCTAAGTAAGCACTATATATCTAACAAAATCTAAAATAGTCTTCAAAGAGCTCAAACCAATTTTCAAGTAAATTGATTTCCTGTCCATTATAAAACAGCATACGATCCCTAACATTTGGTGTCCAATCCAAAATTATTAGACATGCAAAGAAGCAATAATATGTGATCCACAAAAAGGAAAATTTTTTTTTTATAAAAATAGATCCAGAAATCACAGAAGAAATTGCAATAGCAGGCAATGACTTTGAAGCGTTATTACAAAAACATTTAAATATTTTAAAGAAAAGATGGCCATGATGAGACAAATAAATCATATTGATAGTAAATGGAACCTATAAAAAGTAATCAAATGGAAATTCTAAAAATACAATATGAAATCTGAAATGAAAAAAAATCACAGGATAGGATTAATAACGTATTAGACAATTTATAAGAAAAGAGTGAACCTGACGGTAGAGAAATAGAAATTACACCAAATTAAGCACAGTGTTTAAAAAAAAAACAAAACTGTGAACATGAATGAACAGAACCTCACTAACTTAAAGGGAAAATGTCAAGTGTTATAATATGCACATAATTCTAGCCACAGAATGGTAGATGGGCAGAACAAGAATTTTTAAATTCCCTGAAAATGTTCCAATTTTTCTGACAACTATAAACCCATATATTCAAGAAATTTAAAAAATAAGATAAACATAAGGAAAATTACTCAGGAAATTATAACAAAAGCCTGATAACCAATGATAAAGATGACCTCTTAAAAGCAGAGGAAAGAAAATATAGATCATCAACAAGTTAAAAATAACAAGAAAAAAACTTCTCCTATGAAACTGGATAAGCCAGAAAACACTGAAAATGACAATCTTAAAGACCTACAGAAAACAAAACAAAACAAAGAAAACACAATAAAACAAAACTTGTCAACCAAGAATTCTATTTCAAGTAAAAAATTCTTCAAATTAAAAGCAAATTATCTACATTTTCAGACAAATAAAAAATCAAATACATCTTTAGTTAGTTAATACAGGAAATAGAAAGGACCAAAAATAATCAGTGTATTAAAAACCATTCAAGAAAAAGGAGAAAAAGTCACCAAGAACAGATTGGATAGATAGATTAAAAAAAATAGCATAATTATACTTAAATATAACCATGTCAATAATTACATTAAATGTAATTCAACAGCACACCACAATTAAAAGACAAATTTTAGACTCCATTTTTTTAAAAGCAAGATTTAACAATATACTGTTTACAATAGAGACAGGTGAAACACAAGAAAGAGTAGCTACCTTGTTATGCGACAATGTGGAATTTATCCTGTGCACTTCAAGAAGTGCTTTGTCACTAGTCATCAAAGAAATGCAAATTGAAATCACAATGAGATACCGTTACACAGTGACCACAATGGTAAAATTTTTAAAAATATGACAGCAACAAATGTTAGTGAGAATATAGAGGAAACAGAAATATTAATTGCTTGTAGGAGGGTAAAATCGTACAAACATTTTAGATATAGTCTGGCATTCTTTTTCTCATAGAGTTACACCCACTCAATGGTCCAGAAATTCCAAATCTAGGTATTTCCCAAGATAAATTAAATCATGTGCATGCATGCACACATGTTCAAAACTTCTTTATTTCTAATAGCTCCAATCTGAAAATAACCCAAATATTCAACAGCATTAGAACATAGAGGCAAAGTTTGGTCAATTCATATAAAAAAATACTATGCAACAGTAAAAGAATGAACTAGGGAAGTGTGCAGCAACCCATGTTAATTCAAAGAAGAATATGTTGTGTAAAAAAGCCAGAGGCAAAAGAGTACACTGGTGAATCATTTACATGATATTCTGGAAAAGGCTAATCTAGTCAGTAGTAAAAAAATATCAGAACAATAGTGGGAAAGAGAGCAGGGTCAGAGGGGATGACACTGACTAGGAAGGTACCCAAAGGATGCTTGTGACTGACGGAAATATTCTATATCTTGTTGGGGCATGGGTTACAAGGATGAACACATTTAAGCCTACACATAGATTTCCATACTTAAGATTTGTATGACACTGCATGCAAATGATACCTTAATAAAAATAGTTTTAGTAAAAAATAACTGATTTTTGGAAAATATAACTTAGATATTCTTTCTCATTCTTGTTTTATTCTTTCTCTTCCTTCTCTTCCCCCTATACTCACCCCTGATATCTGGGAAATTAAGACTAATTGGAAAGCATATTGAAATGCACAGAAACTTTGAAAATTGCCTAGTTTATTTCAAGAGTAATTGAATAATATTCTTTATCACATATATAAAAAGATTCCTGGAAGTGATAAAGCTATAACCTCATTGCCTATTACATTCACACAGTTATGCTCTCCTTGAATAAGCATTAGCTCCAAAAAAAATCATTATTGTAGAAATAAAACTTGACATTGAGTTTTAGGACGTTATTGTAATTTCCTGCACAAACACAGGGGTTTATAGTGTTGTTAATACAAGTTTTCATTTACTCTGCTGGCCAGGGTACTGGCAATTTCCCTTAATTATAAGAAGTCCTTATGTTTGGAACATAATGCACATAAGGACAAGGCAAAATGTTAGCAATTAATTCTTAACTAGGAAGCCATGTGGGTACAATGCAGCATGAGTTATTCTACGCTATTTCAAATCCCACAAAGGGCCACTAGCAACAAGTTCAAAATAACTGGCTTCAAACATATAGTTAAAATTAACACAAAGTGTACTGCCCTTGGAACCCAGTGTGAGCTGCATGAACCATTTAAGAAAAGGCTTAGCCTAATCTCGTAAATCATGAACTTTTCACTTTTCAACTCTGTTAAACTGTGGCTTGATTTTCTAGTGAGCAATTCTAGCCTCCTTATAATTAAAATTTTAAAGAAATGGCATGCTATTTTAAAGAAGAGGGAGACATTTGTTGAGCTTGTCAGTGATGTTTTCCATACCAATCTGTCATTGATGTTGGTCTGACACTTTTGATGAAACTTTGGGCTGATCAACTCTCCTCCTAAGACTGGTCATTCTGTATTCATTGAAATGACATTTTTTTCCCCAAAGGTTCCAAGAGTAGAACTTCATACTCTACATACAATATACATACAATATTTGTTACATTATAAACCAAATATTTTACACATAAAGCTAAAGATTTCTATGAAAGTATTGTACTATAGATATAATACAATATGTGGCAATGAGATGGGGAAGAACAAATCTGACTCCATTTAGATCTATGACTTTAGCTGTAACCTTTATGCTCTGTTTCCTATGCTTAGTCTTTCTGCCTCTATACCTTTATCTCCTCAAACAGTAAAAGAGTATTGCCTATAGCCTGAAATATACATAATAGCCCTTACTCCAAGCTCTGCTTCCCAGGTTTGACCTTTAAAGGCACAACACTTCATTTATACAGACATAGAATACAAAATTGCTTTTGTCTTGTTGAAGGTTTACAGGAACATTATAAGCTGACCTACATGGACAACTGAAAGAACAAAGGATCATCACATCCCTTCTAGGGGCTGGAGGGCACCAAGAAGTCTGCAACAACCAGCCACACCCCTTCCCATTTTAGTATAAAAGAAGCTTGAATTCTGAATTTGGGGAAGACGGTTCTTTGGGACGCTAGTCTGCCATCTTCTCAGTCTGCTGGCTTTCTGAATAAAGTCATTATTCTTTGTACAACACCTCATCTCTCTATTGACCTGCTGTTCAAGGAGCAGAATCAGCTTGAACTTGCTAACAGGGTTATTACATAAGACAAAGATTTTTAAGAAGCACAGAAAAGACTGAGAGAATAATATACAGAAAGGATATATTTTAAATGCATACTTGGTTACTTAAAAATACACAAATAAATAGAAAATTGAATTAAGAATGTAATCATTGTTTTATGCTAACTTTTCTTAAACTGTTGATCATTGTACTAGTTTCCTAGGTCTGCTGTAATAAACTACTGCTAACTGGATGCTTATAACAACAGAAATGGATCCTATTACAGTTGTGGAAGCTAGAAGTTCATAATAAAGGTATCAGCAAATGCCATATTCTCTCTGAGAATCCAGATAATAAAAATTTTCATGCTTCATTCCACTTCTGAGAATTTTTACAAAGAAGCAAAAAACATTAATTTGATAAATACATATACCCCTGTGTTCACTGCAGCATTATTTACAATAGCCAAGATATGGAAGCAAACTAAGTGCCCATCAGATGAATAGATAAAGAATACATGGTGTATGTATATATATATATACACAATAGAATATTACTCAGTCATACAAATGAATACAATTTTGCCATTTGCAACAACATGGATGTACAGGGAAGGTATCTTGCTAAGTGAAGTAAGTCAGACAAAGACAAATATCATATAATTTTACCTATAGGTGGAATCTAAAAAAAGAAAATAAATGAATAAACATAACAAAACAGAAATAGACTCATACAGAGAACAAATAGGTGGTTGCCAGACTGCAAGGTGGTGAGGGAATGAATGAAATAGGTGAGGGAGGTACAAACTCCCAGTTATAAAATAAATGAGTCATGGGGTGAAATGTACAGCATAGAGAATGTAGTCAAAATATTGTAATAACTACGTATGGGGACAGATGTAACTAGACTTATTGTGGTGATTATTTTGTAATGTATAAAAATACTGAATCAAACTGTTGTACACCTGCAACCAATATAGTATTTTAAGTCAATTATATGTGTGTGTATAATTTCCATGCTTCTTTCTTAGCTTCTGTTGGCTACAGGCTATCACTGGCATTCCTTGACTTGTATTATTATCATTCCAATTCTGTCTCCATCTTCACATGGCTGTTTTCCATTTATGTGTGTGTGTGTGCGTGTGTGTGTGTCAGTGTCCAAATTTGTTTCTTTTTATAAGGACACCAGTCATAATGGATTTAAGTCCCACACTAATCCACTATGACCTCATCTTTACTTGATTACACCTGCAGAACCATCTTTCCAAATAAGGTCTCCTTCATGTGTCCTAGTGGGCACTGATTTAGTAGTCATTCTGTGGATGCTAAGAAACTAATATAGGAAGTAAGAAATAGATTCATATACATTATATGAGGGCAAAATATTTGCTGCTTACATTATCTTGACATGGTAATCAAAATCCCAATGAACTTTTGACTACAAGGAAAGATCTTGGGGAAAAAGTATAGTTAATGGTGTGCATTGGGTGTTAGTATATTTGGCAAGATGTTACAAGGCAACAACGGGCTCATGAAAGGACAGGCTGGTCTGCTGGAAGAAATGAAATACAAAGAGAGAGTCCAAAATATGTGTGCCCTACAGAGTTGCAAACACAGACTACTTTTCGATAAAAGATAAAATTGAGGAAGCCTTTAGAAAAGATGGATTTCATCTCCATGGCCCATGCAATACAATATTAAGTTACGCCAGAAATGAGCACTCATTATTGAAATGAATACTTTGATAAAATAACTAACTTTGACTATGCTACTACAAAGGTGCTACAAAATCAAACATGGAAACAGAGCAGGAGGTAAGATCCTCACATTTCATATTCCTCACAGCACTTACATTTTCAATTTTCAGTTGTACAGCTGGTCATATCCTTTCAAACTTCTCCCAAAATGTTGCCATTTTTCGAGCTCAAATTTTACCGGAACATTTCTCATACCTACATTAACGTTCTGTCATTAATGTCTGGCAGGATACTAAGATGTCCCTTAAGGTTTTCCACCTCCTGCTGCATGTGGCCTGCATAATCCCCAGATCTGTAAAGATGATAAATTTTACTCCCTGATTAGGTTATGTTACAGGGCACAGTTGATATTAAAATAAGATTATCTGGGTGGGTGTCATCAAATCACATTAGTCCTGTAAAGGAGTGTTTTCTCTTGCTAGAAGGAAAAATGGAAATCAGAGAGACAAACTCCAGCTGGTGTGGAAGAAAGCAAAGCTCCATGCTGCGAACCACCCGTGGAGAGGGGTGTCCTTTAGACGCTTAGAGTGAGTCTAGCCCACAGTTCACAGGAAAAGGGTGACCTCAGTCCCACAATGGTAAGGAAATTACGTTGCCAACAATCTGAATGAAATTGGATGAGTTATTTTTCTTCCTAATAAAATGTATAGCACTAAACTAAAATAGAATTGAAACAAAGTGTTAAATTTATGCATGATCAGAATATCCCTACTAATATGTGACATTTGAGTTTGATTTAAGACAAATAAATGTCTGGATATGAATGGCACAATAATGGACGTCATCTGGTAACTAAGAGGATGATATCTTTTAGCCCAACTGAGAATCATCCAGCCTTCATACACCCTAGATATATTGTGGGATTGGGGATTTTTCTTTCAAAAATGGTATTCCGTCACAGTTTAGAATAAAAATATTCTGGATGGAGAACTCTATTTTGGACACTCAATATTTCAAAAAATAGAAAAAATTAATACTTTAAAATAATTGTGAGGGAAAAATCATAAATTAATTTACAAAAGTATTATACACATATATAAATTTTGAATGTATATATACACACAAACACACGTAAGTGATCGAAAGAGCTTTCCGTGGTGGTACAGCTGAATGAATAAATGTTAGGTGAAATTAAATAATGATATTGCATTAGCCCAGAAATCGTAAATACATAAGCACTTTTATGAGACTGTGTGTATTTTTATCTATATACACTAGAAAATGATTGAATTAATGACTTATTTTAAATAAAAGCCTTGCCAGTAATTAAGAAAAATGAAAGGTTCTCTTTTAATGATTTATATTGATATTGATTTATATTATATTGATAAAACAGTCTTTAATTTTTATTTTACTTGAAATTAGAATGACAAAACAATAGTTGAGGGTTTTTTCAGGGACCACTAATAGCACAGTTTCTAAGTGTACAGAGAATGAAACACTCGATAATTCTTTTTACAGACTATTTGTCTATGATGATTATTATTTTAAATAAATAGATAAAATACAAAAGTTGTATTGCAGGCACCTGGAAGCTTCCATACAAACCTGAATTATGTCTAAACAGCCTTAGTCACATCCACTTCTGATTCGAAGGAAATCTGGAAAGACAAACAAAAATATCTTTCCTATGAGAATGAATCTGACATTTAAATATGAGGTTTTGTTTAACAACTGTAGTCAGGACTAGCCACTTAGCGTGTGTATAGATATGTGTGTGTGTATATACATATATACTTAGTGTGAATTCATTATAATGATGTTCACAAATTTAATCAGAATTTATTATCAGAATAAAAAAATCATCTCTGCAGGGCAGCACCTAAATTCCAGGAGAGTCTACGATCACGTTTTGTTATTGGCACCAGGATGTGTTGACACTGCCTTACCTATGCATTGTTCTGCCAAAGATAGACATGCCTCCAGGCAGCACCTGCTGAGATGTCTGGATACTCAGTGTTCTCTGTTCTTTGATCCGTGCTTTCTGTACCCTTCAAAATCTAAATCTCAAAGATATATGATCATCTGACTCCCTGACATGCTGACACTTCTCTCCAGGAAGCAAAATGAATTAATGCATTTATGAATAAACATACAAACAAACAAACAAAACTGATTCATTTATTAATTTCTCCACCCCTTCAATATAGTCTTGGACATGAGATTTGCTTGTGTCAATGGGGCATTTGTAAATGTGGTCCAGGCAGATTCTTGAGAAATACATTCCCAGGAGGATTCGTCCTATCTTTTTCTTTAGAAAGGGCAACCACATCATGTGAGTTAGTACAAGCTAGCCTGCTTAAGAGAGACACATGACCTGACATTGAGCCAACGGACTGATATGTGAGTGGAATCCCAAGCCATGAAATCTGAAAAGCATCATAAGCCATGCAGCCCTACATGAGACTACCCAGACCAGAATAACTGCCTACTAAAACTAGAGAAACGTGAAAATAATAAATACCACCAGATTTAGAGTGACTTGTGACAAAACAAAAACTAGTAACTGCTCCCATCTTCCAATTCAAAGTATCTTCATCATAATTCTTCTTTTTTACTGATGAACTCAAATTAACATCATAGATATGGAATATTTTGAGCTGGATTTTTTCCAACAAAACTTGCTAAAGATTATTCCAACACAGTTTGTAAACTTTATCTATAAATATAGAGATTTGATCTACTTCTTTTAATTTTTATGAGGTTCAAAGGAAATAATGTATGTAAAGCACCTAGCAAAACATGTAGTGTAAAGCATATTTTCAGTAAATTTAATAAGTCATATTATTAAACCATGTTCATCTGCACCACAGGTTTTACTGATATCTCTTTTATATTTTAAAATGTTTACGTCATTACAAATTAAATTAAACAGGACAAAAATTAATTATCTTTACAGTATTCATCATCAAAATTTTAAAGAGTAGCCTATGGATGAATGCTAACTTTATTTGACTTGATCAAAGAATAGAAGAGATGTATCTATCTTATTTATTAAGTTTGAATCTAAGAGAATCAAATCAACTTATTAATGTATTTTTTTAATTGGAAAGTTTTGATTTTTTGCCAAAGTATAAAAATTTGAGTAAACAAGAAGCTTTAAGTAGATGATTTACAATGTAGCGGGATAACAAATAACTTTAAATGCTGCTATTGTTTAAAATGTGCAATCAGAGGCACATGGAGCCTGGGGATAGAAATAAATAAACAATTAAAAGATTTGGAACTAAATCTAGGTCATCTCCATCACAGGTTATTTTAAACCTATGAAAAAAATAAATAGAAGTGAGATAATAAGATAGAAAATTGAGGTGGATAAGGAGATAGATGAATTTAACAACAAAGCCTAATTTACTAACAATGACACAAAATGAAATACACAAATTAAATTTGTAAAAAATAAAAATCAAGAATGCATGAAATTTACTCACTAGTGTTACTCTTCCAGGAAATCTATCCCAGAATTAATCAGAAATGAGTAGAATGAAAGGATAAATGACTGATATGAGGGACAGGGAATGTAAATGCAACGTGTGTAAAATGTGTCATTCATGGAAAACAGACCAGAACAAATGAGACATAATTAATAAACCAAGATTTATTTTAGCTGTATCTTAAAATTGAGAGTTTCATGTGCATATCAGAAAATCACAGGTACCCTTCACAATTTAATATTTGCTGTTCAAATATTCAATAAAATTCTTTTCAAAAATTCTCTCAAATTTAATTTTGGATAAAAAAAACCCACACCTTAATCTGCATGCAGATGCCAGTGAAAATACTACAAGCTGAGAGGGAAGAATCTAGATTGCACTGCAGTTGTGTCCTGGTAGGAATGCATCTCATGTCTGCATTTTTTAAAGTTGGCTTTTCATTTGTGCCATCATCACCCCACATTATTAAGCCATATTATTAAGGAAAGTAGGTGAATCTAAAAGGCTTTTCAGCATCCCATCCTTAAAAGGAAAAACTAGAAAAATACATCAATCTAGAGAAGTGACTTCATAAAAGCCATAAGCTCAGCATGCATATCTGCACAGTTGTGCACAGAAGTGTATCTCTCGTTGAAAGAGAAAAAAAATAATAATAAAAGTCTTGGTTCTGGCAAGCTTCACTGCCTTACTGAAGCTTAACTTTTAAGAGAGGGAAGTAGAGAATCACAGTTGCTGTGGATTGATTATCACAACCGTAATTAGATGTCATTGATCACCGTACTGACACTGCCGAAGGTCAGAAAATCTTCAGAGTCCTGAAGAAGAAGGCAATGAAGAGGGGATATGATGCATGCTGAAGAAGGTGCATTTCAAAGAATGTTTGGAAATGTTCAAGAAATTTAAGAATCACAAGTATATTAAAGATTGGGGATGAAGTAAGCAGCTTCTGCTGACTGTCCATCTATACATATCAATCTTATTGATTTTCAAAATTGTAAGAAATACATGCATAAATAAAACTATGTAATGAAATGGCTATCTTGAAACAAAAAGACCAATTAGCTCATTATTTCAGAACATGAGAGAAAAGAAATGCCAGGTCAGAAAAGACCCAAAGATAGACTAATGTGGTAGACATGGTGAAGGTTCGGTGAAGCCAAAATATTTGTTGATGTATAACTCTTAAAATGTCCAGAAAAGGAGTGTTCAAGAATCTGTTGTCCATTAAAGGACACTGGATCATAAAGTCTGGATAATGAAGGAGGTTTTAAATGATTAAGTTACTAGAGTTTTCGGTGCTTTATCTGAGACAGAACTTCTTCATAAATAATTAATAAGCCAAAAATATTCAACAATATTTTAGAAGTAATTTGGTAAATGGCTTTTTCTGTTGTTGTTGCTCATTTTAATGTTCTGTGATTAATAATAAAAAATGGCTTTAAAGCAAAGAAATACAGGCTTCTATTTTCTTAAAAATTCCCCAACCACACATTTTAGGCAGTGTATTTAATTAAGATAATTAAAAATGGTGGCAGTATCACAATTCTCCATTATTGATCCATGCTTTTCTCCCTAGTCAAACTGTAACTATGAAATTGAAATATTCTACATATTTACTCAATAAATCGTTTTCTTCTACCAGAATATTGCAAGATGAGTGTTATTTATACGGTAATTTTAGGACCCTAAGATTATGGGAATTAACTACAGCAATTGTTCTTACTTAAAAAATGTATTTGAAGAATCTTCCCTAACAATGAATGAAAAACTGCATGTGATCTGGTACTCATTTTAAATAAGATATGCAAAATGAAAACATACTGGAGCATTCTCTGAAGAAACTAAAGTAATTAATTTTTAACTATGACAGAAACAGAAATATCTTAAAGAATTTGGAAAAGTACTTTATTCCAAACTAGTGTAGTACATCGTTAGTAATGCAGTCCTGAGTACATAGTGTTTAACATTTTTGTAGTTCATCATTTTTCACTTTAAAGAAGACTTGTTGAGGCACTGCTAGGAAACAGAAATGATTAAAAGACAATTATTATACTTGAGGGAACTTTCTGAGGCACATCAAAACACACATAAATTATTATTTACAAAAATAATTTCTGGCTAGCAACCAATAACCTGCCTTCTCAAAGTTATTGATAAATTATTAATTAATAGATAAAAGCCACAAGTTCAAAATGAAAAGAACATTCAATGGTATGATTAATGCAAATTTTAACTTAATAGTAAAACAGGTAATATCTGTTTGAAACTACCCAGTGTTTTATTTATGACATTTTCAGGATCAATTCAGGAAGTAAAGAATAATTTGCAGAAAAATAAATAAAATAAAGGAAAAGTGAGCCAGCTGTTCCCCAATATTGGTGAGAAAATTTAAAAAGTAAACTATTTTGTCCAGTGTTGAACTATGAGTTGGGAGAAAGAAAGAGGAGGAAGAAGAGAGGGTCAGGAGGGAAGGAGGAAGAGAGGGCGAGGAGTGGAGAAATATGAGAAAACAAAAACAAAGAGAAAGAGGCAGGAATGATTTTTTTTTTCATAAACTATCTTAAAAACCTGGGTTTAACTATATGCATCACTTACTGTGGAATGATGAAGTACAAGCCAATGATGAATTACCGTGGGAGGTTAGAGGAAATAGTAGAGCAGTTACACACACAGTAGTTGAAATAATTGAGACCTGGGTTTGTATCTTGACTTTACCACTTCCTAGAAGGAACTATTTGGTAGATATTACATAGCCTTCATTAGCATAACTTTTGTTATTTATAAAGTGCTTACCACCCAGGTCCACTGACACAAGCAAGCAATAACGATTGTTATTGTTGCCATTTACAAAAAAGTTAACCCAGGAATCTGTGACTTAAGTAGGTTGCATTCAATTGCAGAAGTTTAAGAATAGTTAAAAGCATTAAATTCAGAGATTTCCACTAGTTTTCATGGGAGTAGTAAGAGATAAGATAAAAATATGTGGTCAGTATGGAACCATTATTAATGAGGCTCTTACGCTAGATACAGCTTTTCAGTTGGTAAATATTTTAATCAGGGCTGAGTTTTAGGAAAGTTTATCTGGCAAGAGGAAATGGGATGGATAGAAATAAGGAGAGGATGGAAGAAGGGGGAACTGATTAAAATGCATTGTCAATATTAAGTAATTAGTGGTGAAATTCTGTTTCAAATATTTGAAAAATATGGGCTCGATCATAAATCATTAGGTACATTTGTAGATAGTTAACCACTCTTACTGAAAATCTAGTGATAAATGGATTGGAATCCCCTAACAGAATATTCATCATTCAATAAATACAATTTCATTGTCACAAAATATTACCAGACTCTGGAAATACAGAGAAAGAGATCAGTTTAGTGAGTCTCTCTCCTTAATCCCCCCTTTTCAAGAAAATTAGATTTAGGAAGACATTGTTTAAATTGGCAGATAGCACAAGCCCAGAGAACATAACTAATATATTAAACAGACAAGCTGATAGTTTTTTCAAAAGTCTGAAACTGAGTAAAAAACATGGTTTAAAAATTGTACACTTACTGTGTGGAACAGTTCATACCAAGTACAATTTAAAGGCTCACCATTATGATCTGATTGTGAAAACAATACCAAAAAAATTAAGCCTAATAGCCACATAGAAAAAAGTGTTTCTGTGTTTTGCACAAAAAAAAACTGGGGGCAAAACACAGGCAGTACATTTTGTTCCTTTCAGAGGGAGAGTAAAATAGATTAATCATGATAACATCATTAAATGGTAAATATTTTTCATGTAATTCTATTGTGTCTGCTTTTTTGTCTGGTTCTCAGACTTCAGTTGAAGTGTTGTACATAGTTCTCACAGCTATAATTTAACAAGAACATTGTTAAGCTGGATTTCTTCCAAGCTGTAGCAGTAAGGATGGAGGAAAGAAACCTTGTCGTAAGAGTTCTAAGGGAATAGATTCTTTTTAGATAGGATGAGATTTCAGGCAAATACAGTATTTCAAATATTTGAAATGTTTCCATTGCAATTAGAGTTCAGATATTTTACGGTGGCTCTGAAGAGTAAACATATTGGAAAACAGATATGTGTGTAATGTCATAAAAGCCTTGTAATAATTAAAACTGCCACCCTGAAACAGACTGCTTCAGAAGGTCGCCTCCAGGCTGAGGATGGCAGGATGCTTATCACAGAGCTGTTAAACAGATAATGAATAGCAGCTTTGGTGAATATCAGTGTATGAGAGGATAGGCTAGTGTAGGTGATCCTTAACTTTCCTTTCCTACCTGAAAATGAATGGTTCTATGAAAATGGAATGCTTTTGAAATCAATACCATGTATTGAAATTAACATTAATTTTGTCACGTTTTACAATTGTTTATTTTGCTCGATATGTAAAGCTCATCTTTTGAGCATAAATATAAAAGAATTTCCTGGCCTTTAAAATAATTCTTAAAAAACTTTTCTTTGGATGTTAATTAAAGATGTGAACAGATATTCGCCCCTGACTTCAGTATGCCTTAATAATGTTTAATTTGAAAGTGTGATCTGGGTTGGATTGGCTATGGCAAATCAAGCAAATTAATTACTAGCATTACCTAGAGACCGAAAAGGAAAACACTCTGGGCTCAGGTTAAAATCAGAGTCAGGGCAAGACAGAAATATCTTCCTATATCTGGCCCAGCAGGTGTGGAGATCCTCAATTGACTATTTTCAGACAAGGTGAAGTTTCTCATCTGTGGAAACAGTGCTTCCCTGCAGGCTGCCAACGACAGCCAAGTCAAGGAAACCGCAGGGCTCTAACTTATCTCCCTGAAACAGGAGAACCCGAAAGAGTGCACCTGCTCATCTAATCCTGTCTTCTGGAACACTGGCAATGGTCCACACAGGAACAGAAAGTTCTGTTTTTATACTTCTGCTGTATGTACAGTGAAAAATTATGCATAGTCTTTGTGTGTGTGTGTGCGTGTGTGCGTGTGTGTGTGCATGTGTGTGTTTAAACTTGGCCTGTGTGTTTTCACATGTACATATCCTGACAATTTGTTGATTCTTCAATGAACATTTGCTTTAAGATCAATACATATGGTATGGTTATGTTCTGTTGTTTAGCTACTACATGGTATTCTATTTCACTATGTTCTATAATTTAGTGATCTGGTCCCACATTGGTGGACAAGTCCTATTTTTCCAATTTTTACTACAATAAACAGAATCACACATACCCTGAAATATATGGGCAAGAGATTCTTTAGATAATACGCCTAAAATCAAAATTGCTAGTGGATGTAAATATTTTCAAGATTATTAGATATTGCCGCCTCACTCTTCAAAACATCCTTAGTTGTTAGACTTTCTCAAATACCTGACATTGAATAAGGACATCCAGTTTAATGTTCAAACTGAGATTGATTAAAAAAAATCCTTGGATTTTTGTTGATTTAATAGATAAATTTTTAAAATACTATTGAGTATAATGTTTTATCTCGTATATTTTTTTAAATCTAGGTAGACTGTAATAGTTCACGATATTCCATTTTATTTCAGTGTTGATTTTTACCAAGCATCACCATCAGAATTCTTTGAAATTCTTCAGTATCTAATTTGATAATCACAACTACTTGTAGCTTTAGCTTTTTAACGATTAATTTACAATATACAATGCTGAAATATCTCCACGCTTCAATTAAATGCTACCTAGTCATACTCTATTACTATGTTCTCATGTCCTGTGGAATTTGAGTTGCCTACAATTTGTATACAATATTACAACTATTTGTATCAGCCAGATTGGTCTGTTTTATTTTATTTTTCTCTGTTGTTTCCAGCTAGTTTCAAAGTTGCACTAGCATTATAAAGTGATTTTATTTGTTTAATCTTTATATTATCTTATTATCTTTGACAAAGATTGCTTATTATTTGAAGATTTACTGAAACTTGTTATTAAAACTGGTGGATCTAATATATGAGTATGTGAGGGAAGGTGGCAGTTTTGTTGTCAAATCTTCAACGGTTTTGTATTTTACAATTTGTCTTTTTGATCATTGCTACTCTTTTCCACTTTTGTTTGTGTTTTCTCACTCACATATATATTTTCTTCCTTTCTTTTTATTCTGCAACTGCTATAGCTGTGCCTGAAAGTTTTCATATACAGAATTTTTAATTTGTTAGATTAAATGTTTCTAAGATTTACATATGATTTCTTCTTTTATCAAGCTTTATTTGGGAGTGTATACACTTGATTTCTAAAGTTGTAATTTCATTATACTTTTATTATATTCAACATTTTTACCATCAGGGAATGTGATCTGTGTGATAAGTTATTTTTTTTCCTTGAATTGTCCCTAAACAGCTTCAGGATTGTACTAGCATTATAAAACAACATTCCTTTATTTTTCTTTATTTTATTTCTGTGCTCTTAATAAGTTTGAGCGAAAGAATTTACAGTTACATAAAGGTTTAGTAACATTTGTATTGCTTTGTGAACCCCCTATTGACTGAATTCACTCTGAAAATATAGAATAGATATTACCATCTCTTATGATTGCTGACAGATTTGCATTTATCATTGCCATTTCATTCATGCTTTATAAGTCAGTAATATCTCATCTGCCTGCTGTTTCTCCTCTTCTTTTCTTCTCCGTCAATATTCTGTAAGCTATTCATTGACTTTTCCTTTTTTGTTTTATTTCATGTAAGTGTGTTGTTTCCCAAGTCCATAGTCTCCAGTTTGTTTTATTTCTCAGACACCAGTTCTTAATATACATCTGGTTCCCATAACCCCAGAGGTGCCCTCTCATGCTGATTCTTAATTTGTGTAGTGTGGAAGTTTTCATTATTTAAATTTTAGCTACAATGTATGTTTTAAATGTTATGTTGTACCCAGCATAAAGTGTGCCTTAGGGCACAGTGGGGTTGAGTTGCAGTCAGTCAGACCAGTTCATCATATTTATGCTTACATGAATACAAAGTTAAACACACAAATATATATAAACACACATACATACATGTGTGGCTTTTATACTAGTAATTGCTATTTAATGACTGTCTCCTAGGTCCGTATATGATACAATCTACATACACTGCTATTGAATTTGTATGGCCCAGCTAAGTCAGTATCTGGGACATTCTAAGAATTAACATTTTCTATTTAATTAATGAAATAGACACATCATTATAAGCGATAAAAATGACTACAACATGAAATAATATTCTTTAAAATACATATGACAATTTGGAGAAAATTTTTAAAATTTTGTAAAGAAATTTATTTTGAAACAATCTTATGATTAAATGTTAAATGTCTATGTTTTATTAATTTGGATTAAGTTAACAATATAGATAGCATTTCTTTAAGTAAATTTATCTGCCCCTTTTCTCATTGTCAGAGATAAATAGCTGGGCTTAATGTACAACTAAAATAATCTGAGAAATCTCTTTGTCAATAAAATAATCTCAGTAGCTTTTCCAAATATGTTAAGATTCTAGTCACTGAATTTTGTATACATATGGTAGTTTTATATCCTTATTCAATTTGGTGAATTCCTCATACAATTCGAGTGCCTCATAAGGTGAAACATGAACCAATTAACCTCATAAAAGTTTCTGTACATTTATTGAATAATTTATTTCCATATTAATGTATCAAATGTTAAAACTAAAAATTAAGCAAGAATGAAAACCATATGGAAAATAAGATCAAAATGTGTATAGCACAAATACTTTTACCCAAATGTATACGTAAGTGTGAGTGTTTGTGTCACAAAGCACAGTAGACTTGTTAACAGACTGTATGAGAAAGGAAACCTAATGAGTAACATAGTTAACAATATTAATACAATTGCACGATCAGAGTGTAGTGTTTTTTGGTTTCAGTGGTTTTTTTTTTTTTGCTTTTTTTTTTAGATCACTCAAAAATACCTTGTCAAAATAGTTTCAAATTAATTGTTACTGCTGTAATTCATTTTCTTTTTCATGTCAACATAATTGCTAGAGATTGAATATTTGTGTCTAGCAATTGAATATCTATTTCTACCAAAATTCTTATACAGAAATTCTAATCCCCCGGGTGATGATATTAGGAGGTGAAGCCTCTGGGAGGATCAGGAGGGCAGAAGCCTCAAGATTACGATAACTGTCCTTATGAAAGAAACCCCAGAGGACTCCCTTGCCTGGCCCACCATGTGAGAACACAGTGAGAAGTCAGCGGTCTACAGCTCAGAAAAGGGCTGTCACCAGGACCTGTCCATTCCAGCACTCCGATCTCCGATTCCAGCCTCCAGAATGGTGAGAAGTAAGTCCCTGCTGTTTATAAGCAACCCAGTCTGTGTTACTTTGTTATAGCTGCCCAAACTAAGACAATGCTATTTTACTTCATACATGTCTCATAATTTATTCTATCCTTTCCTATTAATAGGGATTTTCTGGATGGACGGTTGGATAAGCATCCTTACATGTATGTCCTTCATATCACTATTTTTTCTCTGTAGAATAAACTACACAAATTGAATTTTGTCCCTTCATCCTCACGATTCCAGCTGATAGCTAAATCCTTATCTTGTAGACATGGGACTTAGGGGATAGGGAAGTTACTACAAAGGGAACTAAAAGTTCCTTTTTCCCTAGTTACATAGTCATTCCTCTCCATGTGCATATCAGTGAATGAATAAGAGGATAAACATAATTAACTGATATATCAAATAATATACATTAATATACTGGCTTATTATTTTCTTCTCTGGTGTATACAGCATAGCTCTAAGGTATATTACTAGCTCCATGTAACTCATTTCCAAATCAGAGGTTTTTCATTTGTGTGCCATGTCATGTATGGGGTATCCATGTGCGTCAAATCTTTGATCCCCTGAACCTCTCTGCTCCCAATGAGATCTCCTCAGGGCACAGAAAAGAGCCTCATCTTACAGTGTGCCATATAAATGCTGTCACCTCAGTGTATCTCAACATAACAGTGTTTGAGAGCCTATCTAATTGATCTGACAGGTCTGCCAAGATTCGTTAACTGTGAACTCTGTCTCTAGTGAAAAGTGATACAGAAGCCAGAATCATTAATTCCCAGTCAGCCACCTACATCTACATGAAATTCCAGAGAACAATATTTTTACAGGATATCCCACCCAAACGCACAATGTATTATTTTCTAAGAGGTCCCTAACATCACCAAGCAAACCTTAGCAGTATACAGTGCTGGAGTATTATTTTTGTTTATATCTTATTATGACAGGCTAAACTGAGCCAGGTATTAAAAATAAAATTTGGACAGGATGGATTTCGACCCGAAACTTCTTATGATGTGCTGTCTATACATGTGACAGAATGGAGATTTGAAAATGGGATGTGGCCAAGATCTGAGAGAGAAAGAACAAACTGTCATAGAACAATCTATTTACACACCTCTCATAAATAATACACTTCCCGTCACATGCGTGGAATGTGACCCTCTAAAATCTATGATGACAGAGCTTTTCTTAGATATGCTCTTCTTCATCATAAGTTAAAGAAATGGAGAGGCTCTTGAGTGCTTGTATGTGGTAAATGTGTGACAAAGAGGTATCACTATCTCTTTCAGAAGTCCATAATCTTTATGCAAATTTAGGTGTTTCTAAACAATACCAAACTCAAACACTGTCGGGAGATAATTCTTCCTGAGTTCCACATTGCTGTACATCTTACGAGCAGAGACACAGATAAATTTGTTCCTGATTATTTTTTCAGGGGTTTCTGTGTAGCAAACAGCCATGGGAGAGACAGAGATTGTCCTTTACATGAATAAAGGGAAGGCACACTTAACTGTATAAAAATCTGAATTTTCTAAACTCAGGTGTCCTCTCCTTTAGTATAACATTGATTTTGTAGGTGTCACCTAAGCCTTCTGCTCATCACCTTGTGGGAACTGGGGCTCAGAGCACCAGCACAAGACAGTGCTGGTGTTCTGGGACTACTCTTGTTCTGAGTGATAAAAGCTGTGTCCGTGACACAGGTTTTCATGCCTTCGTCCAGTATATATGAATCTGGAGCAGGCTAACTTGTTAGCTTGCAAATAAGGTAAAACCTCAGATCCATTGGTTGGTGACAAACGCTAAATATCATGGAGTTTATTTATAAATATAATCACATAATCAGATACAAATTAATATGTGAATACACACACATAGTTCCGTTTCTTCTGTGTGTGTGTTTCGGTGTGTATTCAAGGACATAAAATAATTGATGAATATGCTTCCTTACAAAATGCCCATGTCAAGTTTCAAGATAAAAATGCTGGTGAGAAAATCTTTAACTGAATTGGCATATGGGGACTTTGAACACACTGCTGTGATAATGATTGTCTTTTAACATCACACGATTCATTATTTGGTTTGATTGACATATACATGCCTCAAATACTTCTAAACTGAAACATTTGAAACATTTAGGTACATATTCTATGCCTCCAAATGTTTTAGATACAAGTTTCTTTGATCCTATAATGAAATTCCTTAGCTACAAAATCACAGAATGGTACTAGAGTGATGGGAAGTAATAGAATCTACTTCCATAGTCTCTAATACATGTACAAGAAAATAGTAGAGCACAAATAAATGGGGCACGTCCAAACTAATAGCCCGAAGAATTCATTTAAAGGAGTATTTCCACCCCAGTGGTTAGTACCACAGAAAACCAAGTCAAATAGCTCTGAACTTTTCAGAAGCAATAAAGGAAGAAGTGCAAAGTTCAAATGAGAATACATTTGATATTAGCTCTGAATAATTAATTTTAAAACATCTTTTTTTTCCCTTTTGTGGCTTTAAAAATTGTTACTATACCACAAAAACAATCATAATCATCACAATATTCATGGAGTCTATTGATCAGAACATTACATATTCATTACAGTGTTATTTGAGAAACAGGACTTGATTCAGCTTTCATCAGATTTCCTGTCGTAGAATATTTGGCACATTAGAAAATGTTCATCTTTCACTTGTTTGATTTGAGTAATACATATGGCTAGCCAAGCTCTTCAGTGCTACTAGCTCTAAATTAAAATAGAATAAACAGTACTCTTTGTAAGTGACATAGTTCTGCAGGCTTTCCTAATCTGTCATGTTTGTCAAAGTGAAATTATGTAGGTCTGAATAGATGACAAAAGACTTTATAAAGTCATTTATTTTTCCAGTAAAACATTAAAAAAAAAAAAACTTCCTCTTAAATGTGGTGGAATACCACCTTAATTTAAAAGTCCCATAATTTGCTTTTCCAACACGACAAGTTAATTTGAAAATCAATACATATATCTGTAAGTATACGTGTCCCTAAATGCAAATACATTACAATGTATACATCAATCTGAATTACACTGTTTATCATTAGATAATGCATTTATATTTTTAACATAAGTAAAATGTTATATAGTGTAATGGCTTAAGAATTTGTTACATGTTAAATAAATGATGACCTCACTCTGTAGATATTTTATAATAACCAGTGTATTAAATTTCTAGGACTGACCTAATAAAGTACAGGCTTCCTCGTTACCCAAAGGCAGAAATCTCCTATGACATCTTTCATAAGCCGAAATGGCATAAATTGAAGAAACAGTTACCTTAGGATATATCTTACTATTGAAGCACAAAATAAAAGGCGATAAAGCACAGATGCTCACAGACACAGGTCAAAGATACGGCGGTTTGGAGTTGAGATGCTGAGTGGAGCTCCCAGGAAAGGAGCTTGGTGGTACCCCTCTCGCTGCTGTACCGGCCCCTCTTCTCTCGGCGTGTGCTGCCTGGGTAACCGCTGGCTGCAAAACCAACCCTGAGCACTATTTTCACTTTTCAACGTTTTTTAAAGTGAAAATCTTCTTTGAATTTCTTCTCAGTTAGTGAAAGCAGGTACTAATACAAACGTTTTGTAAAAGTGAAGTGGCAAAAAGTGAACATTCAAAAAGCTGGCAATGCCTATACCTCCGACTGGGCTTAAAAAATAGAAATCTATTGTCTCACAGGAATGTAAGTTAGAAACCCCAAAATCCAGATGTTCCAAGGACTGGTCCCTTCTGAGGTCTGCGAGGGAAGGATCTGATCCAGGCTTATAGAATGCTGACCTCCCCTCATGCCTCCTCACACCCTCTTCCTCGTGGGAATGGCTGTACCTAAATTTCCCTTTTTTAATAGGGACATCAGTCATATGGATTAATAACCTCTATACTGACCTCGTTTCCCCTTGATTATCTCTGCCTGGGCCTTATCTTCAAGGACGGTTACATTCTGAGCTACTGGGGATTAGGTCTTCAACATATACATTCTGGAGGAACACTCATAACAACTCATAACATCAACATACAGCAACTTGCTTGTACTATATAAATCTGGAAAATCAAGGATAGCATATAGATTTATCACAAGCTGTTTAAATTAGTTTTGAAGTAAATTATGCAATTTTTACTCAGGGGCAAGTTGACATTTTAAAATAGTGAGTTGTTATGATTTTTAAGACAGTGACTCAACCATATTTTGAGATTTTAATATGGTAAAGTAGAACATGAGTGTATCCCTTCATTTTCATTTTCAATTTAAAAGTCAATTCAGAGCCCAGGACCAGATGGCTTCACTAGTGAATTCTACCAAACATATAAAGACTAATTCACACCAGTTCTTCTCAAGTGCCTCCAAAAATCTGAAAAGGACAGACACTTGTAAACTCAATCTACAAAGCCAGTATTGCCAGAAAAGACACTGTAAGAAATTAAAACTACAGACCATTATCCCTGGTGAACATAGATATAAAAAACCTCAACAAAATACTAGCAAGCAGAATTCGACAGCACATTAAAAGGGTTATACACCATGATCTTGGGATGCAAGTTTAACTCATCATATGTATTTATTGATGTATTTGGGATTTATCCCTGGAATGAAAGGCTAATTCAACATTTTAAAGCAATCAATGTAATTCATTACATTAACAGAGTGAAGGAAAACAAACAAAAACATGCACACACATGATTATCTCACCTAATTCAGAAAAAAACAATTGCCAAAATTCAACACCTTTTAATGATAAAAAAGCATTCAATAAACTAGGAATAGAAGGAAGCTACCTCAAGCTAGTAAAGACCACAAAAAGCCCACAGCTAACATCATACTCAAAAGTGAAAGACTGAAAATTTTTCCTCCCTCTAAAATCAGGAACAAAACAAGGATGCCTGCTTTCACTGCTTTTATTTAACGTAATACAGGAAGTCTTAGCAAGGAAAAAAAATACAAGGCCTAAATATTAAAAACTTCTGTGCATCAAAGAACAAAATAACAGAATGAAAAGGCAACATGTGGGAATGGAGAAAATATTTGCAAATTATATACCTGATAAGGTGTTAATATCCAGAACATATAACGAACTCCTACAATTCAACAACCAAAAAAAAAAAAAAAAAAGTAGAACCCAATTAACAAATGGACAAAGGTATTTGAATAATATTTCTTCAAAGAAGACATACAAATGGCCAATACACAAATGAAAAGATGCTCAACATCACAAAAAATCAGGGAAATGAACACAAGAACAACTATGAGATACCACCTCACACTCATTAGGGTGACTACTATCAAAAAACAGCAACAAAAATCACAGAAAGTAGCAAGCTGTAGAGGATGTGGATACATTGGGTGGATCCCTGTTAGTGAGAACAGAAAAAAGTGTAATCTCTGTGGAAAACAATATGGTGGTTCTTCAAAATTAAAAAAACTTTGCCATGTAAATTCCACTTCTGAGTATATACCCAAAATTATTGAAATAAAGGGCCCAACAATATACAAGTACACGTTGTTTGTAGCAGCATTATTCACAATAGCCAAAAATAGAAACAACCCAAGTGTCTGTCCATTGACTAATGATTGGATAAATAAAATGTGATAAACAAATACAAAGGATATTTTTCAGCCTTAAAAAGAAAGCAAATTCTGACACATTCTAAACATGGATGAAACTTGAGAACATTATGTTAAGTGAAATACACCAATCCCAAAAGGGCAAATATATGGTTTCACTTATATGAGATACAGAACAGTAAAATTACACAATATGAATGTACTAAATGCCAATGAACTATACACTTAAAAACAGTTAATAAAGCAAATTATATTTTACCACAATTTTAAAAATTACAAAAATTATTTCATACTAGGAATAGTCTAATCAGAACTGCTTTGATGTAAATATCACTAGTTATATTTTATGTACTGAAAGGTGTTCTATTATGATAAAGTTCCTCTAAATGTTAAGGAGTGACAATGCATTTTTCTATAATTGCTGATATCAGCAAAATACATATGTTTGATATTAAATGCAATGATGGCAGCACTGGTTATGAAAAATCCAATTTGAAGTTTCTTTTTTAAAAAATATAATTAGCCTGGCAACTAGCCACGTTCTATTTTAAAGGCAATTGATCAGAAAAGAATGAAATTGTCTACGGCAGTTAGACTTGTGTTGCACTTGAATTTTAACTATCATGTTAGGATAACTCTAGGAAGTAATAAAATAGCAAAGAAGAGAAAACTTTGGATATGTTGTTACTCCTTTTAAAATCATATGTATATGTATATGTATTTTTATATTTATAATCATTAAGTATTGTCAGGGAAGTATTTAAAGATACCAAGTAAATTTGACCACATCAATAGAAACACAATGATGATTTTTATTAACATTATTAAAACAATCTCTATATTGTTGTTTCTTGTGTAAACTTATATTAAATTACTAGGACTCCCATAGCAGAGTATTACATCAGTGTGGCTTAAATGACAGAAATTTATTTTCCCACAGTTCTGCAGGCTGGAAGTCAGAGATAACTCTTTTTTGCCTCCCAAATGTATCTTTAAAACCTCAGGTAAATAATTGCATCTTCTCATAAATAAATAAACAAAAATACAAATGGTTAAAAGTTGTTCTTTCTTCTTTATACTGACAGAGGGTATATGTGTGTGTGTGTGTTGAAATACACACTTTTCTTTACCTACATCTATGTGACCTAAGTTGACTGACGTATTACATGAACTTTAGCACTTAATGTTAGGTTGTTTGGTATGTTTTCAGGCAAAGAAAGTTTGGTTATGTTCCATGAAAATGTATTTATTAGTCTCCTTTTTAAATACAATTATTTGTTTAGGAGCACTAATTATTATTTTGTGTTTGATTTTGGTTCAAAGCTTTTCTCAACTCAAGGGTTGAAGTTCTACTTACAGGCACAAAGTATTAATTACTTGTCACACCACTGTGTTGGTAATAGAATATAGGATAAATGTATCTCAAACACTAAATGAAGAGGTCTAGGTTTTTTCTCTCAAAGTAAACCTATTCTCATTTTTAAAAAGGTATATGTGCATACCAAAAGGTCAAAATTAGTCCTGAATTAAATTTATTAAATATTAATAGTCCCTTGGAATGATATCCTATTTTGATGAGGACATCTATCTGGGTGAATTATATATTCTGAGCAGAATTCTGCATGATTCATTGATATTTGAAGAATGGTTTCTAGGTTAGTTTCTAGGTAACTTTCTGCACTGGGTTATCCACCTGCTTCATTTCTCTAGCGGTTTCCATAGTTGAGAATCTTGCCTGGATTTTACATGGCAGTTGGGACAACTTGCCAGAGTGTCACACTACATATCAGCTAATTGGACCGCTAATGAGCTGAGTGACTTTATAATACCAACTGCCAGCAAACCACCCAGCATGATTGCAGATGGCTCCTTAAAAGTTAGCCACTTCAAAACTAACATGCCTTGTTTCTTATGTCAATAATGCAAGTAAAAGATGATGACTGAAAATTCTGAATAGCAGTCCAGCATCCTCCAATACAGGAAACTTGACATTTTTCTTCCATGTATATACTATTAACATAGCCAGAATTACCATAAAAGCAACAAATTTGTATAGAAAATTTTATTATTTTCTCTGTGTTAATAAGAATTATTTCCCCACTAAAGCCAAAAGAGTTTTGTAATTTTCACTATCATCTCAGTCAAAACATATTTTTAAACTGCATACACCTTAGACATTTTAAAAGTTAGGAGAAGCAACAGTTCACCCGATGTGAAATAGATTCTCCAAAAATCATCTTCATAGATGTTTTCTACTTCCTTACCCAAATGTTTGTATTTAGGTTTATGGATCTAAAATAAATACAGCTGGCTCAACCTGGCCTGGGTAAATCTCTTTAATTTCCCAAACACAATCTCTTAAACTTAAATCTCTGGTTTTTAAAATAACCATTTGATGCCTCCAACTATAGCAATCATCTTTCTCTGACAACACTCAGAGATACTGCCACTAAGAAGGTAGCCATATGGCTATTTTATTTTTAAAGCATTTCTTGGGAGTGATATTTTCATTCAGTTGCACCCCAGATCCAGCCAATCAGTATAATCCACTGAAAGTAATCTCTTTCCTTTACCAGTGATGATTAGACAGATGTTAGGGAAGTCTAACTCTTGCTTTATATTGGACAAATTGTATATAAACGAGGTATATATGTACTGTTAATTTTTAAACTAAATCCATACTTTTTAAAATATTATAGAAGAATCAATTTTCTTAAAAATTTCTCTGGAATATAACAATCATTTTGGTACAAAGTTTATTGGTGATCTTCAGTATACCTAGTTTGACTCCCATGTTATATTTACTTAATTTACATTCTCTTTTAAAACTATTATTATACTGTCATAACAATCTGTAACTAGTATATGATTTCTTGGGCCTCAATTTCTAAACCTTAACATAACTATATATTAAGTACAGACAATGGCATCAGAAAACTTTTTTTCTTATCCTGATTTTAGATCATTTAATGAATAAAATCATCATAAAATGGCCAGCTAACAATAACTAGATATCTTGGCCTTTACGTGTTCTCATTTAATTTTGTAAGAATATGAAACAGTGTTTACACTGTCTTTGGGGACGATATATTTCTCATCCAATGCTTATAATTGTTTCAAGGACATTTAAAATGGCATGATTTCAAGAAGAAACATAAAATGTTTCTCTATTTTTATGTAGGTAGCTTAAGCATATTTCAAAATCATAACTCCTTCTAAATTATTACTGCTCAGAATATAAATGAGTTTTCATTAACCATTTATATCTTTATTCTCTATTCATTTGTCTTATGTTATTCTATTTATATGTTAAGGCAACTTCATAAGCCACCATCTAATTATGCTTGCTGGGAATATATTTTGGACTGCTTAACCTTGATATATACGAAATGAAATAACTACAACCTTACTGTCTTTCAAAACATATGCATGAATTATTCTGAGGAATTAATAACACACTGAGATGACTAATACAAGATTGCAAAAAGTACTCAGACACTTTTAAATATAATTTATCATATGTTAGGGTGTTCTTTTTTCTCTGCAATCAGTGTCAAATCCTGAGAAATATTTTTTAACAAAAATTTCATGACAAATTTCATGATGCATTTCATGATAAAACATACTTGAAAACAGCACACTGCCTTGTGAAAAAAGCAATAATGATAATAATTAGCTTTTAATTAAAAGTGTAGAATTCACCTGCCAAAACACAAAATCTAAATCTAGCACATATCCTACTACTAAATTTTTTAAATAGATCATTGATCACATATGTTAATCTCCAAATCTGAGAAAGTTAACATCTGTGCACTGATAATTTATAGTCACTACTGGCCACAAATGGTGCCATATGAAGCCAAATACCCATTATTTGTAAATTGCTTATATGTTTTGTATAGAACTCAGAGTAAACAGATTTACCTAATTTTCTGAAATTACTTGGTCACCATTTTTTCAATAATTGATGTAAGGGAGACACGTTGATAATGATGGAAAACACGACATATAGAACTGAAATGATGAAATTATTAACTCATTCTGTTCATACATATTTTACAAACCTAATTACATAGTGAAACAGTGAGATTAATATATGGTAACAGTCCTGGAAGACTGTTGGAAAGGGTCACACACAGAATGTCACATACAAGGCCTAAAAATGATAAAATGGAAATAATGTGTGGTGATGAAAAAGCACTGAGAGGATGTTGGAAGGGAAGTTTGAGAGATATGCAAGTTTGATAAGAAGGAAAACCATGTAGACTAGGCTGAAGTACTATTGTTTATAAAATGAAATGTGATGTGGAAGAGTTATTGAAGCAGCATGGTGTTTAGGGGGAAAATATACAGAATAATTTGGAATAAGAAACTTTCGATGCCTAAAAAATAATTAGAAATCATACTGCTACAGGAAAGTTAGAAAATGAAATAGCTAAATCTTAGAGATTTCTGGACTGAAGAAAACAGATTTCTGGACAAAAACAAATCTTTTTAATTATTTAAACTTCTTTATTGTAAAATATAATACATACTGAGAAAGTACACAGGACAAAATTTTAGAATGCAATGAATTATTCAAAAGCAATTAATCACATGTAACCATATGCAAGTCTAGTAAAATAATAAATTTTGGTATTGCCAAAAACACATACATGCCTCCTCCAATCACTACATTTTCTCTTTCCCCAAAATGAGCAGAATCCTGTTTTCTAAGAGTATAATTTCATTTTGGCTGTTTTTGGATTTTACATAAATAGATTCAAATATTAGATATTCTTGGATAACTTGCTAAACTTGACATCTGTGAGATTTAACTATGTTGTTGTATTTAGATGTTATCTATTTATTTGTATGCTGTATCTTTTATCAAGCTTTTCATAATCCTAGTGTTAACAGACATTTGTGTGACTTCTGGTTTGATGCTGTTATAAACATTCATGTATATGTTTCAGTGTTCAAATATATGAATCATTGTTAAACATACACCTAGGAGTGGAATGGCTTTATCGTTGAATTTGTATACCTTAAATTTAGCAGCCACTCACAAAACTACTGCCATAATTAACCAATTTACATCCCCACCAACAAAGACTAAACACTACTGTCTCTTCTCCATTCTAAAACTTGTTAGTAGATGCTGCACCTCATATTACCCTCTAAGAGTTGTATTATTTTTTATTTTACTTTTACTCTTTCCTTGACAGAGATTGTAATTTGGAAAATATCCTGAGAATGTGCAAATTTAACTTTTTTCCTCTTCATATTAGTGAATGGGATTAAAGTCATTTACTGAAAATTCTGTTCTTTCTTCACTTCTCTTCAGTGTCACTTTTTTTTCTGTAAATTAAGTAAATGTGTTTGTGTTGGTCAGTTTCTGTGCTTTCTATGCTAATTCATTGGTCAGATTTCCCTGTTGTCAATTTCAGTGGTTCTGACATAAGTGTTACTTTCCATTAGAGTTGGTCCTTCCACTCTGTCAATCTTAGCTACCTGTGGTCCTATATATTTCCGTATAAATTTTAGATTCAATTTGTTCAGCATAACACATACTTATACATACAAACACATACATTTGTGGGATTTTGACTAGGATGGCAACAATTTATAACTATTATGGGTAAAAATTAAATCTTTAAATTAGTAAATATTCAAATTTATTACATACTTCCATTTATGTAGGTACTTTTTGATTTTTTTCTTTAATGTTTTGACATTTATAAAGTGTTTCTCACTACTTTTAGATGCTCATATTGTTATTTGATATTTTATTGCTGTTGTGAGCAGTTCTGAGTATTTTGAATCTCAAATTCTTTTTTGCCTGTTTGTTGCCAATATTTAGAAATGCTATTAATTTTGTATTTTAGTATAGGCACTCATTTTGTACTACTGGTATATATATTTAAATACTACAGAAAAATTCATGAATGCACTACAACTTGCTAAATGATACTTATTTTAATAAATTTTCTATAGCTCTTTATCTATGTATGCAATCATAAAGTGCTATTGTAAATGTAACATGCCTATTGTTCATGGGAGAACTTTCTCAGAGATTTGGATTGAGAGAATGAAACAATATATTACACGGGAGGAAAAAAGCAATATTTTTTTCATAAATACAACTACTTCAATATTACTATGCTTGAATTAAATTAGTGAATGACCTTAATACATTCTGAGATCACTAGCAGAGTTATAGGATAATTCTGAGCATTTCTCCCTCCTCTTCTCATCTCTTCCAGGATTGGAAATAATTAATGCAACAGAGAAGGGGAGATGCATGGCTGTTCATCTAGGGGTCCCACTATGGCTTCCGTGTTGGCCCTGGTTTGAACTGACTACCCTATAAAGTCTCTCCCTGCTGCCCATGGCAGCCAGCTCCCAGCTAGTTTAATATTTTCCATGCAAATGTGCAGGGAGCAGGAATTACTGAAGTGCTACCATCAGAGGCATAGAAATCTGAAATCAGAGGGATTAATAACTTGGTCTTTTGACCTATCTGACGGGTGTCAGATAGGAAAAGGAAATGTTTAATGGCTAGGCAAATTATGTGAATACCTTGGGAAAGTTTTTATTTACCTCAGCTCTTTATAAACCTTTGATATGGCCCTACATTATTTTATTTTAGGTGGTATATTCTGTGTATGCATACAACTTAAAATGTTATTGTAAATGTATATTCTGTATGATTGTCTCTTTACAGAAATGTCTCCTATGCATAAAAAGACAAAAATAAGTTTAACTATGCCATATCTGACAGATTCCAATTCTCAGAAACCTGGTGGGATAGAATGATGTTGGGCTTCCCATCCTGTTCCATTGATCTGTTTGTTTACACATCCACCAATACCAGACTCTAGATCGTTACAGCTTTATAGTAAGCCGTCAAGTCAGGTATTCTCAGTCTTTCAACTTTGTTCTTTTTCAGTACTGTGTTGAGTATTTTGAGCCTTTTGCTTTTCCATATAAACTTTAGAATCATGTTGTTAATATTCAATTGATGACTTGCTAAGATTTTGAAAGAGACTGCATTGAATCTCTAGATCAAGCAATTAATTTAGATTTGTTCGTACACATATTTTAAGGCTATCTGCTGAATGTTCCTAGTGGTGGACTTAAGTTACATGTACTAGGCCTTATGGTGGTTACAATATTGGGATTATGATTAATCAAAACAGTGTGGGCTTAAAAACAAGCAGTTATGTATTTGAATTCTAGATTACTCATTAGCTATATATATGATCCTGGCCAAATTACTCAAACCATCTCAGCCACAGTAAAATAATGAAAATCATTACACTGTATAATTGGAGATTAAATTAATGTCATATTACATTGTTACTTAAATTACTTACATTAATGTCATATTACATTGCCTGATATATTGAAATATTTTAATTAAAGGGGTCATGGAGTAAAATAGTTGTACATGTAATGAACATGTATGAAGGAGAGGGTTACTGATGTTAGCAATAGTAGAAGTGCTATTTTGCTCTTCAAGAACAATTTAGGGACAAATTGTTTTGAGTTTTATCACCTACTTAGATACATTTTTAAGATCTCTCTGGGTAGGGATAAGTCCAAACCAAGTGGCAAATAGTCAAAGCTTTTTAACAGAGACTTTATAAGAAAATGGACATCTGAATGAAGTTTATATCATCTGAACTCATTTCCTACATCAAAATCTTTTATGAAAGTTCATCTACCCAGGAAATTTCCCTTGACTCATCTGCAACTGAATAATGCATCTCATCTACTTACCTTTAATTTATTATTTTATTTTATTTGTGTTATTTATTTTATTATTATTTATTTATTATTTGGGGGGGCAGCTCATTACTCAGATTGTATTTCAAACTTAGTGGATTTTTTTACTTGGGCACGAAGGGATATAAAGCAAACTAGCAAACTGACCTCCCTGATGTGAAACTGTTTGCTTATTCACTTTAACCCAGAGTCTATGCTCCAGGAGGGAAATAACAGGCTGATAATCTCAGAAGAATAGACAGACCCTCTGGAGTTTCTCCTGAAGATTCATTGAGGTTAAGAGGAATGCAGCACCCTGTAAAATGCCCTGATTGTTATCACCTTTTCTGTTCCATCCAGTTTTTCCACAAAACCTCAAGACCCTAACCCCAAGATACGCTCACCGTCTTCCAGGCATGAGCCCGCTGTGACTCCCTTTGCCTGGCAAAGCAATAAAGCTGCTCTTCTCTTTGCTCCCAAAACTCTGCCTTGAGCTTGAATTTGCTTTTCAGGGTGCAGAAGCTGATTTTTAGATAACAGGCATTGATAAATAGGGCATTTCTCCGATTTGTATACTTAGTCTCAGGCATTACGCCTCCTGACAGCAAATATAGTTTTCAGTGATCACAGTACTAGAGAACCCCACTTAATGGAATTTAACACTTTTAGTCACAAGTGAGAATTAATGACTTGTTCAGGTTGCCTGGAAATGTATCTTTATGTAGTTCTCTCTCAGCCAGGAAATTATGCAAAATATCTGAAGTAATGGAAGAGACAAGGAATCAATGAACAGTACCAATAAAATGAGATTGTGCTATGCACTTTATTATCTCTATTATTTTAAATGTATGTACAAAGTCACGCAAAAATTTTGCCTATTTGTCTACTTGAGAGGATAGCATATAAAAATAAAATATGTAAATTTGCAAAACAACACTATGAATAAATGTTGGGAATCTTATTTGTAAATGTAACATAAGTAGTCTATCTAAAGAAACAAATCTCAAACTGTTTAATGGAATTCAATTTGAAAATATGATTCAATACAAAATTTCTCACTTTAAAAAGTTTAACCTCTAAATAATATTACTAATAATGCCAACCTTCAATGTATTTGCAAATGCTGAAATTGTATTCTTAAAGTTTTCATGTAAAAATCCTTAAGCTGAATAAAATGCATACTTAGAGTGTTCTGCTCTCAATAGTATTATATTTTGTTGATTTAAGCAGTTTTACAACATAATCTGTGAATTGGTAATTTAAAATGCTTTATGAGCATATGTTATCAATATGTACAGATGTGGGCCCTGGTATCATGGAACTAACCTGCTGCAGAGATTGACAGGTGAATAATAATTATTAAATACAATTATCATTAAACTCTATGCAAATTGTAAAGAAAACTTAGGTGCCTGTAATTCTTTTTAGAGAAATATTAACTAATTTACAAAATGCAGATGAAGAAAGTTACAGGACACATTCCAGAGGGAGGTAATTACTATTTTAAAAAAGGAAATAATGATAACAACAATAATAATAATAATAGAAGCAGAGGAGGAGAAGGAGAAAAGAAAGAGAAGGAGGAGGGGAAGAGGAAGCGGGGAAGAGAAGAAAAAGAATCTCATTTATGGTGTCATACACAGTTCAGAATTTCTGCAGTGTGAATTCAAATGGAGAAAGAGATAAAATAATGCTTGATTTGACAGCAAAGATGAACATAAAGTACTAGTATATGCAAAATGTTGAGATTTACCTTGTGAGTTATAGATAATCACTAAATACTTTGAAGCTTGAGAGTGTGGGGGGTGGTTTGTGAAGGATGTAAACAGTGATTTGAGACTATGGGGTGTGCAGGAAAGACTGCTGGTTGTACTTCAAAATGTGTCTCCCTTTCTTTCTGTGACTATAACTACATTTTCTGGCTTTTTTTTTGTTTTAACATTTGGTGCAGCTGTTTAAGTTCTTCCTGATATGATGTGAGCAGAAACAGTGAGCCCTATTTAGGGATTTTGGCTTAAGACTCAAGAATGTGCCTTCTTGTTTCTTTTTTCCACTGGGTGAAACCAGAAGTGATCAAACACTCACGATATAGATGATAAAAGATCTTAAGGAATAACGGAAGGACACTTGGAAAGGCATCAAGCTAATTCACAGTCATGAGCCATCCACTTTGGCAATTTAACGTAAGAGTGAAAGAGAAACGTACTTGTCCTATAAGTTACTATATAATTGGGTCTCTTGCTTTTTCCAGCTTGGCCATCTATCCTACCAGTATGGGATCTAAAGGTATTAACACAAAATGAAGGAAAGAGATATTGAAAGTCTAAGCTAGAATAGTTTTGAGGCAGTAAGAGAAGAGAGAAGATGTAAGACCTAAATAATAAACAATAAATCATTTACAGGACAAATGATTAAAGGGATTTAAAGGTTAAAAGAGATATAGGTATTAGGGATAATTATAGTACTTAATTTTTTGGACCCGGGAGCACAATTTGTCAAGTTAAAAATATAACATAAGTACATTCGAATTTATAGAAGAAATGTTGGGGAAGAGTTTGGTTCAAATGTGTCTAAATTTGAAATGGTGTTAGTATACTTAAGTGGCGGTAAATGAAAGTGAGATTTTTATGAAATTCAGCCTACATTTCTAGGCAGTTGTTTTAGATTTGAGAATTGTAGAAACATCTGTGACAAATGAAAGCAAGCAATGATAACTTCTCCTAAGTGCATGTGAAGAATGAAACAAAAAGGAGTCTGGGGAAAATTTTCTAAATAAATGACTTTAGGACCATTAAAATAAAATGTTTCCAACAAGAGAGTTGTCAGAAAAGTAAAATAAGGAGAGAAGGGCTTCATGGACCTCATTTAAAAAAAAAGCTTCAAATGGAGGCATCTGTCAACAGCATGAACGCCACAGAAATGTAAAGTAAGTTTAAAATAGAGAGAATTACAGAAGAGTTGTTCTTTCTAGATAACCTAGGTAAATGCAGCAGGAACCTCGCCCTATTATCAAAGAGGCATTCTTCAAGAATAGAGAGAAATCAAGTTCACGTGAGTCGGGTGTCAAACAAGGAGAAGGGCTCAATTAAATTGACTGGGAGACTGGATTCCAAAATCTGCGGTAGAATCAGGAAGATGGTTTCACTGATCCAGGGGAGTGGGTCTTGGACATCATAATCAGGCTATAATTAGATTTGGGAATTAACAACATCATAAAGCTAGAAATATAAAACTTAGTCAATTGTTTAGTATATTTTAACATATCTAGTATGTTTAACATTACTTTCTTTTCACAAAGTCAATATTTTTTAAAGATTCCCATTTTCCTAAGTATCAATTAACTTATTTAATATATTAAGAACATACACAAACATATTTTTCACGACAATACAGACAACTCAAAAAAGATCTGTTCTGAATTGATAACTTAATGTAGGAATGATATGACTCTCTTCTCAGGCATAGTACACAAGAATCAGACAAAAACATCCATCTTCAAAACAAAAACCTCAAGAGACCTAATCTGAGGGATCAATTTTGCAACAACTTCTAGAAATTTTATTATCAATTTAAATTGAACACTCTTGCTATTCTGAACTCAATTATTCCAATTTCAAAATAGAATGTTTAATCTTTCCAGCTTTCTAGTAATTCAACTACCAATAACCTGTTATTTGACCTATTTACATGTCGTATTTCCTGCTGTGTAATTATAATATTTGATATCCCTTATTTCCAAGCTTTTTATATTAGATTTTGACATGCTTCCTCATGTTTTCCTGGTATCCAATTTCAGCACATGTGTGGTTTTGGCTTTGTGATTCTAGTCTCAAAACTTGTCACTAGTATTAAATTTTACTTAATCTGGGGTTAATAGAATTCATATAAGCCATTGCATATAATTATTACCTGTGCAGCCAATATTCTGGTTGTACAGTATTGCCCCTCCCTCAGTTTTCCTCTGTACTCACCTAACTATTCAACAAAAAACTGCAGTTGAGAGAACAAAAAATAAATCAACTAGTTCATTATATTTTTCCACAATTTTTTGTATGATAGCTGAAGGCATTTGAATTGTCAACTGAGTTTTCCTTCTATTGATGAAAGTCATACCCTGAGGACTTGAAGAAATAAAAGCATAGATAAATAACCTGTCTCCGAGCTCCTTTAGATAGATTTGATTTGATTACTCAAGATCAGAATTTTCCAAAACAAAAAAGAAGCTATTTTTTTAAACTGAAGATACAACATGGTGCTCTTTTTCTTTATCACACCTAGAACATTTAGTCTTATTGCATATCTTTTAGAGTCCTTTTAGTTCATGTATTTCTTACACATTTAATTGTAAGGTCCATTAAGACAGGTACTATAATTTTATAAGATATATTCTACAGTCCACTGCTCAGTTCAACAAATATTGATTGAATGAATGGACAAATGAATTAATGTTAATGAAGGAATCCACTCATTAATTTGCCCATCCTCTGTTCAAAGACATACTACAAGTCTAGTTATTTTATTCTGGTCTGACTGTTGCCAGGCATTTGCTGGACTATGACCTCTCTGATTATTGGCACATAATCTACAGTAGCCAAAATAAAGTTAAGTTGCATATATGATATAATGTGGAACAATAAAAATAAATAATGTTCAGGTCTTTCACAGTGTTGAATACTTAATACAGTTATTCTTTTCAATTCTCATTTGGCCCAAATATCCTAAATCTGTTATATCAGATGTCCTGAGTCATAGCCTTATTCATTCCAGGAATGTACACATTAGAAGTGCTTACCTAATTACTTTTCCCTCAATCAGTACATATATTTTAGTGGGGCAGAGTTAAGAAAAAATGTATTTAATACTATTCTGTAGTAAAAATTGATAATTATTTAGTCTGTGGGATCAGGGAAACCCATGACTCATGCGATGAGCTCTGTCTGGAGGAGAGACACTCTACTGTTGCTGACCCATGGCTGGGAGCTCTGTGGTCTGGGAAAAGCTTTCTGAACCACAGATAGTGGAATGAAAAGAAAATGTAAAGTTCTTTGATGTTGAATTTTTCCTAAAAAATTGATATGATTTTGAAATTTTAAAGAATTTGTTAAAAAAAAAGAATTTGTCAACTATTTTTCAACTTTTTCTTTATTTCTGGAGATGGAGATTTAAATTTGGCTTTGGCAGTCTGATCTCTTTAATTACTGACATTGACAGAACACTTTATATAAGGAGAGATAATTCCTGCCTTTCCATTCCCTTAACAGTGTCTTTTGATTTGTAACTATTTTTAATTTCGATGAAGTCTTATTTATTTGTCTGTATTGTTCTAATTATGCTTGTCCCAGTTCTTGAAGATATTAGGAAGATTTCACAAGGTGTACCTACATCAGGCTTTAAAAAGGCAACAGGAGGCATAAAACACAGGCAAACATCAGGGAGTCTAAAATATCCAGGCTCAGTATCTAAATTCTTCCTTTTTCACACATGACATGCTTTATTCACACATCAAGATACTTGTGCAATAGCTCAGGTTCAGAGAAGCCACAGTCTCAGCCAAGAAGGGATCTTCTGTATACCTGCCGTCAGAGAGCTGAAGCCAGACAAGCCATGATTCCACCTGCATTCTATAAACATTGGTATGTACATGCTTCATAGAGTGTGTCTCAAACCTTTGTACAGATCTTCATCGAACAATAAATACATTCTGGTTTCACCAAGTGTTAGCACCAGTTATCCAGACATCTGTGGAGAAAAACATATGAGTAAAACAGACTAGTTGATACTACTTGCTTACCATTGTGTGAAGAAGACATTCTCCTACACTTTGATCTAAAAGCTTTGGGATTTTTGAAAACATTTTTTCTATTGTCAATCTTATAGTAATTTTGAGCATTAAGTGAGGCAGTGACTTAAGTTTTTGCTTTTTTTTTTTTTTGTCAGTAAGGATATCCAAATATTCTAGTCATGTTTTCGTATAAATTGTACTTTCCCCATAGAAAATATGGAGGATTTTTGTGAAGAACCAAAATACCTATTAAGTGTGGATCCATATGTAGGGTTTCTCTTTTGTTCTGTATACTTCTATATCTTTGTTTTCTCTTAGGCCAACATCTCACTTCCTTGAATACCCTAGCGTTAGTGTAGGACGTGAAGTGTGATAATGTATATCATCCAAATTTGTTCATTTATTTTTTTAGAGCTCTTTGTATAGTCTAGATTTCTTACCTTTTCATGCATATTAATAAAAGCAGCCAATTTCCACAAAAATATGTTTTAATTGCTATAAGTTTTTCTAACAGTGGATTGAGTCTATAGATCAATTTTGAGAAAAAGAGCATCTTAGAAATATTCTTCCAATCCATAAATATGATGAACGTCTTAATGTTTAATTTATGTAGGTCCTCTGACATTTCTCTCTGCAACATTTTATAGTTTTCAATGCAGAAGACTTGAAACCTCCTTCCTTTTCTTTCTTCCTTTCTTTCTTCTTTTTTTTAATCCCAAGTTTGTCAATGTTATTATAAATAAAATTACTTTATTTTCCTTTCCAAATGTGTCTTAAGATTATATAAAATATAATTAATTTTTTATTTATTAACCTTGTATCCTTCCAACTTCTAAATTTATTTTCAATCTTAGTGTTTCGTAGAATATTTTACATAAATAATTGTCATCTGAAATAGAAATTACAGTATTCATTTCTTTCAAATCTGTATTTTTTTTTCTTAGCTTACAGCAAAATCATAACTTTCAAAACAACATGGAATAAAAGTGATAAGAGTTGGTATCCTTGGTATTTCTGAGCTTAGAAATTCACCATTTAATAATTCACTTTTAGATAGCTGTATGACTCTATAAATGTCCATTACCAGAATGTGGAAATTCCCTTCTATTCTCAGTTTACTGAGACTTTTTTTTTTATGGATGGACATTAATTTTTGTCAAATACTTTTTTGCACCTATTGCCCTAATCATATAATTTATCTATATTCTGTTAATGTGGTTAATATCATTAATTCAAATACTAAGCTAAACTTGTGATATTGAAGTTGACCTTAATTGATCATGATGTGTTATCTATTTTTATCTCTGGAATTAATTGGTTAATAAATCATAAAGTTTGTGTCTGTATATGTGTGCCTGGATGTTCATGTGAGAAACTGATCTGTAATATTTTATGATAAAATTTTTATGGATTGTGAAGTGTTTACTCCTCCTCTATTTTTTTCAGGGATCTAGAAAGATTTCAGGCATCTATGAAGAAATCTATGTAGATTTCTTTTGGGAAGATTTGGATAAAAATTTAATTTTTTAATATTTACAAGACTAATTAGGTTTTCTATAGAATTTAGTTTAATTTTAACAAGTTGTATACGACAATGATTTTGATTCCTCTAAGGTATACAAAGTGTAGCATAAAATTATTCATAATATTCATTATAATTAGTTTAATTCTGTAGAGTCTGTAGTGATAACTCCATATTCATTTCTCATATGGACTAATTGTTTCTTCTCTTTTTCATCCTATATCAGTCTAGTTAAATTTTTATTAAATATTTTAATCTTTTCAAAGAACAATCTCTTGTCTAATGATTTTTTGTGTTGTTTTTCTCTCTTTTACTTGTTTTGGCTTTAAGTTTTTGATTATTTTCTTCTTTTTGCTTAACTTGAATTTATTTTTTTCTGTTTAAGGAGAAGCTATAACTTGGTTTTAGACATTTCCTATATACTATTATATTTTGATATAAACTAATATTAAGCTAATATATACCATAAACTACTATTAAACTAATATTTCACCTTTATATACATAAAAATGCAAAGCTATAAATTTCCTTCAAGATACTGTTACTAATTGTCCCACTAATTTTGATATGTTCTACCCTCATAATCTTTCCATTGAAAATTTTTACCTATTTCTTTATTAATTTTTTCCTTAGACCTACATATTATTTCTAAGTGAGCTGCTCTGTTTCTAAGTATCTATAATTCCTAGCTATCTATTAGTGTGAGTTTTATTTTAATTCCATTTTTGGTAGGAAACATACTCTGTTTGATTTTCAACTTTGAAATGTGTTAAGACCCTTAAAACTCATACTTTTTGCCCTTGAAAATAAAGTGTGATTGTTCTTTAAATTATCTGTTTGGACAAGGTGTTTGATGTTGGTGTTGCTAATATTTTGTCTGAATCTTTTATTAATTGCTGAAAGAAGGTTTTTTAACATATCAACTGTGGTTTTGTTTTTGTCAGTTTCTCCCTCTTTAGTTCTATTCATTTTGATTCATGACTTTGAATTAATTGGAAAAAAAATTTATTTCCTAGTGATGGTTTGCTTCTTTTTCATTAAGATATTTCTCTTTGGCAGTGTTATTTTACATGAAGTCTATGGTACCTGAGATTATTATAGCCACTCAATACATCTGCTCACTAATAGCATAATGTATATTTTTCAATGCATTTATTTTTTAGCATATATATTTATGTTTAAACTATTATCAGTATAAATAGGATTTTTTTTTTCCCATTCTTACAAATCTCTGCCTTTAATGACAATAGAAATAATTTCTCTGGTTAACACAGACCGGAAACTGTACTATAGGTTCATCAAAGTCCTTAATAAAAATCACTACATTGTTGATCAGCCTTCAGTTTTCTCATATCGTCTGTCATATCCGCCATCCCTAGTCTTCAAACTCCCAGAGATCTTCATTAATTAATTAATGATTTCATTAATTTATTTTTATCAGTTTATAAGCCATTCTTACTACAGTTTTAGACAGTTTTTCCTCACAAAAATTAGGTTAACAAATCTGGGAACATCCTACAGTTTCTTTCTCTTCTACTTTAGTTATGTCAGTTTTGCTGTCAAAAAATTAAAGAATAAAAACTATATATGGAACATAGAATTAAATAAAATATTAGTTAACTGAGTTTATTATATGCATGCACTAGAAATATTTGGGCTTCAAAGTCATCAGCTTTTCTGTACAATATTTTTAAAATCCATATTTGTATTATTATTAAGGGAGAAAAAAGCAAATTAATCAGAATAAGCAAAATTGAAATGACTAAAATGAATAAACATTTGAACGTCCATTTATGTTTGAATTTATTAAGATAGTGTATATATTTTAACATATATATAGACATATTTCAAAATAGGAGAGAAAATCCATAATTTTTAAAACTTCACCTTTAAATAGATATTATTTTTTAAAATCTATTACAAAAGTAGTTTGAACATGTACTGAGGCTAAACACAATGCTAAGACCTGAATTTGTAGAAATAAATAATAATCTGTCTTTCTTTGAGGATCTAAGAAATTAGTGACTGAATACTCAATAACTTGAAAATACTCAATAACCTGAAATGTTCTAGATATTCTGGAATTTGAAAAAAACTTCAAATTTCTTTTAAAATAAAGTATATCTTTAACACATAATTTTGTTTGTTTCATTCTTTTAACATGGCTAGTATATATCATCTTCTCATCTTAGAAACTGAGATATTATTGAGTCCTCAAATTTTTATAAATTTAAGATAAATTCATATAAAGGACTCACGGGATATGTGACAGAATCATCCTCCTATTTAAAGGTTTAATTGGAATGATAAATTAATAAATCTTATGGCAAGAGCTATCACAGTTTTTAAAGAGCTAGAAGTTGGTGAAAAAGTATCAAAAATAAAGTAAAGGTTAATGGAAATTATAATGTCAAATTAACATTTCTTTCAATTACTGAACTTCACTAGTGCTAATCTGTACATGATTCATGGTCAGTGGAGACAAATCGAAATGGTAATTGTTGAATACGACTTATTAGAACAAACAGATTTGTTCTCATTTTTTAAGGCAGATAATTTAGATACGTTCCCAGCTAAAGTATTTTAAGAAAATTTCCTAAATTTTTCTTATAAAACGTAGTTTAAAATGACTTGCTCTATAATTTCAAAGATTATTTCTACATAATTATATTTCAATAGTAAATGGAACATACAGAACATCCTTAAAATTCATGTGCAAATACAAGATATAATTAATGTGATATTTTCTTTAGGAAGATAGCTGGCAAAGCTTATTATTTAGTTGAGTATGTATTCTCCCCATATATTACAAAAGGTTGTCATGACAGTGAGAGCAAATTAATATCCTGTAAGTCTTCCCTTAAGAATAAATTTCCAGCTTAAAAAAACCAAATATCTACTTTAGTCCATGCACAACACTGCCAGTAAACTTTGCCTAAATAATTTGACATTTGTTTAGTTTAACAGGGATAGAAAAGGTCACACTAGAATTTTCACTGTAATATGGAAAGTGCTATTCCACTGTGAGTGGATATTCTGGTTTGCATTAAGGATCTGAGACTCCAATCTCTGAACAGACTTTAATATGTTCTTCAGGTCCCCAGGATTTCCTTCAAGGAATCTTATACTTGAAAAGTCAGCTAAGTGGACAACCTGTGGGATATGCCTGGGATTTCAACCTCCGAATATTGTATTAACATACTAACTGAGGATTTAAAACACAACTGTCTTGTTTAAGATTTCATTTTTTAGTACATATTTATTTTTCTCCTCTAGTGATCACATGGTAACTGGGGATATAATGCTTTCCTTAAACCAACGATATCAAATACTAGCCTCTAGCCAATTGTTTCTGTTAAGTTTCATACGGTCTGAATTGAAACAAGAAAAATAAGACCAACATATGCTTATTGTGTAAGGTCAGCTTACACATGTTATTATGCAACATGTGTAAGCTGACCTTCCTGACCAGAACAAGTATTGGCATTAAACGTGTCATGCTGTGAACTTAGGCTGATGATAGAAAGTAGTGTCTTTTCATATATATCTGCTTGGAAAATAAATGTAGTCACAAATTTGAAGAATTAAAAAGAAACAATAACTTACTCTTTTGAAGCAATGACTGCTTCTCTATCTACATAGTACAATGTTACTAAATAAACTCACCCCTTTAAGTGCCATGCATATTATCAAAGAGATCATCTCAGAGATGAGGGACATCTCACTTGGTGGGTAAGTGCATGGGCTTCAGATACACGTAACACTTGAGTTCAGAACTGGGCTCCTCATTTATCAGATTAGGAGAGTTATTTAAATCCTCTTTTACTTCCATAAAATGAAAGCACTAAAATAGAAGCAACGTTTGATGTACACAATAAATGCAATCATACATACCTGATGCCTTGAATATTGTAAGAGTTAATTAAATGATACTTCTTATAGTATTTTGATAAAAAACTTGTTTTCCAAACCCATTGCTTGAACGTAAGTACTAAAAATGAATCAGAAAGAGCTGGAATTATTGTAAATAGAGATAAAAAATAAAAGAAAATGAAAGTAGGTATCACATTACTACGGGAAAAGGCTCTTTAAACCTATAAGTAGGTAAAAAAGGAAACATAATATTTAATCAATTACTTGTTGGTTTGGTAAAATTTTTACATTACTGCAGAATTTTCTTATTTAAATCTTGATTATTTTGGTTATTTAAATATGTAAATGTTAACTAACTGCTTAAATAATAGGTATTAGAAAATTTTATGAAATGACTTAAATCATAGGGCATCAAAATATGCTTTGAGATTCATGTAAGCCTTCTATTTGGTTAGAATACTTGCTGGTGCAGCAAAGTGGGTATTTTCACAACCTATTATGAGAGGCTTACGTACTAGTGGGATTTGGATATTTCACATTTTCTACATGTTGATTATCTCTATTTTCTAAATTTTCTCTAAAATTTGTAATTTCTTTGTATTAAAAGTGTTACTCAACTTTTTCCCCTTTTCTCTCTCTTCCTTTTCCTCTCTCCCTTCCTTCCTTTTTTTTTTATTTCGTTCCCTCCTTTCTTTCTGAGAGAAAAAGCAGAAACTTAAGAAAAATCAACAAGATGGATTCCATGTTGAGTAACATGAATTATTGCTCAGATTCTAATTCAATTTATCAAAGCATAAATGTGTGACAAAGAAAAGCTTCGAAACATTAAGGAAAAGGTCTTTGATGCTATTTAACAAAGTTTCTTTATTGGAATTTCAGAAGTGTGACATAAATCAAGTAAAAACTGTTCTAAAATTATATTTTTCAATAAACTTCCACTTTTTTTTTACATTATGCCTTTCTTAATTGAAGATGTCTGGTAATGCTGTGATAATAAAGTAATCTTCCAGAATTCAAAAGACCAGTGTTTATTTGTCACAAGGCCCATCCAAGAGACAGAAGTTTGGGAGTCCAGTGATGTCATAGTGTTTCCATGGTTTTACGAGTGGCTCTGTCAACAACACTGAGTTCTAAAAGGTGTTCACTAATGCTAGCAACAGTCAGTTTCACTGCATTGACTGGTAACATTCAAATTAGACTGACTGAAAAAGCAAATGGAAAATGAGAAATTGGAAACCCTAAGTGAAGACTTCAGAGTTTTTTCCCCCCATGTGAATGGTTAGTCAGAGATAAAGAAGTAGTTTCAAGGAAAAGTGGATTCCAGAAAACACTTTTTCTTTTTAACATGAGATATATTTGAATATATTGAAATGATAATGAGATAAATCTGCAAGAGGTAGAGTTGAAAATAAAGAAGAGGAAGAAATGTGAGTAATAATTTAAATAGTCAAAGAAAAGGGGAAGTAAAATCTAAATCATAGTAGAGAAACTGCCCTTCAATCAGGAATAGAAGCAGTTTTAAAGGAATAGTTGAGCATGGGCATAGATGTGGTAGGTTTGCAGGGTTTAATGGATAGATGAGATATTTGAAGTTTGTGTATTTTTTTTCCAACTTAGGAAATGGCATCTGCTGAAATTGAGAGAGGAAGAATGACGCAAAATTTGAGAAGAATGAAGGTTAAAATTGCACTTGCAGTGAGTGAAAATGGTGTTGAAGGTTGGAGTGGTTGGGGTGAAGCAGTGGGAGAGACACAGTGGTCCTACGTAGCCCAGCTCAACAGCTTCTTTAGTATGAGGACTAAGGCTTTGAGACACCCAATTTGGAATGGCCTGCGGCCCTAATTGTCATACAAAATTCGACCATGTCAACTTTATTTCAAGACTGGGCTGAAATGTCACCTTTACCTTTTAACATTTCCAAACTCCCATAGAAAAAATTAATCATTCTTCGGGACAGCATAAATCTTGGTCAATATACGTTTACCATCTAAATCATATTGTATGAAATATTTCAGTGTGTATTTTATCTATAAGATTCTCAGCTCCGTAAATAATGATCATATTTACATAGCTCATTATCTGAAATAGAGGTATCTCTCATTATCCTGTAAGTTCATGGTTATGTTTAATGTTCATTGAGATCAGACAGTCCCTTGTCCTACAATTTGCTTCCTTAACGTAATAAATGAAACACACACAGAGTTAAAAAGAGGACACACTCTGATCCTCTAATTGTTACCATTTCAGAACCCTTACTCTTTTTATGCTACTTGGTCTCTGACTTAGCTTGGCTGACCTTCTTAATTACCATTCACTCACCTCTTTACAACTAATTTTTAGATTCCAATATCTTTCCAAAATCCATAAAGTTTTAATCCACAATCTGTAAGAATACAGGATTTAGAGACATAGCAACGGTTTTTAAATCTCGCTTTATGCCTCACAAGCTGTGTGAACTTGAGATAACTATACAATGAGCCTTAAATTTAGGTTCTTTATCTTTGAAATGTGTTTTAAAAATTGTGAGAATTAGTGATAAAATGTATATAAATCCATTTGAATGTACAGGCTTCATAATGCTTAATAAATTGCAGTAAAAATCCTGTAAAGTTCATGCCATGCTTTCTGGTATACTGTGTGCCACATAGTGGAGATCAGCATGATTTTCTGTTACTTTGATATTATTATTCTTTCTTTTTGTTACCTAATAAATCAAAAATATCACCAAGATATGTTTAATCATGTACTTATTTACTAATATATCCTGGCAAATTGAATTCTTTCTAATATTGCTTTCCAGCTATTTCTTCAATCCCAGTAAATTACTTTTTGTGTATCTTTATTCCCTCTGCTTTATTTTCTTCTGCTGCATATTTGAAAATGATCATTACAAAACAGATGGCTGTTTTTGATACTGTATATCAATCTTTCCTGTCCTATTCCTTCAATTGAGTATAACACAATTTCGCTGTCCATGTTATTAGTTCTATTTTCCTGATATGCCATGTCTGTAATGTATTACTTCTAATTAGAGTTGTATTATGCTGTAGAAATATGTCTTCTATTCTTAGTTTCTTCTTGCTTTTTAAAAATTTCAACTTTCCTATTTGTAGCCATTTCATCTTTTATAAAAAAGGTACTTTCTTGTACTTTATTGATATTAAAAAGTACATGCATTTAGAATGAGTGATTAGAAGCATGTGCTATTGAATCATCTTCTGTATCTCACATTATAATTTTACACCAGTATGTTTATACTCTCCAATTTCTGAAAAATTTCTCACCTTCTGCCTGGAGTATATTTTAAATTATAATGCATTTTCCTCTTATTATTTTGACCTTGAATCAGACAAAGCATCATCTTCATTCTTTATTTTCCTACAACTGAAGGCTCATAAAAATGACTGTTTTCGAGATGGAAGATAGTTGCTAGCCAAATGTTCATTAATCAGTTGATTTTCAGCTCTGTTAGGCTCTGATAAATTAAGAAAGAATATTATGCTTTTCAAAGAACCTGGGATTTTTGTTTGTTTTTCCTGAGAGTATGGTTTGTGATTTATTCCTTAGGAATCAAAAAGTAGTTCAAATTTTCATTTTCTACTCCCCTAAAGTGGTTGAATATATTTAAACTACAGCTTCAATGAATTCTGTTCCCAGGATTTTACTGTCTTTTTCCTTACATGTAGCTCACTTCCAAAACCAGCATGCAATTCACTGTTGCTTTTCCCATCTTTTCTGCAACTGTGTTGCAATAAACACTCTGATATCCCAATGGCTGTCCAAAGAGACTAATAATGAATGCATGGTTGGCTATGGGAGCTTGTTATGTCTTCTTTGAAAACTGTAGCATTGCAGTGGTGAAATAGGTTTCCTTTCTTCTAGTTGATACAATATTGCCTCTCTGATAAACTGGTCACTGGCCACATTCATAGGCTGTTTCAGAATTTAAACTATGCATTGACTTTCAAAAGTTTATTTATTGGTCTTTGTCAATACTGAAGTTGATGTTAATGCCTTTCAGAAAATAATACCATCAGGAAACCTGTGAGGGGTAATCGTACTTGTTTACTCTTTGTGAATTTGTATGTATTTCTGATTCTGTATTTATGTAATTATATAAATTTAAAGAAGGGGAATTAGAAATCACTAGATTAATCATCTTGAACAAAAAAATCTAGGATTTTTGAATGTTGAAGAACCTGAAAAATTAGCTCTGTGATCTACTAAGATTTCTTTCAAAATTTCAAAATTTGAGTAAAATGTAGTGCCTTAATTTGAAAACATTATACTGTAAGACTCCTGATATTCCAGACTATAGTCAGAAAAGTTTTTCCTAAGTTTTTGCATTTGTGAATATATATTATTGGGACAAGTAGTAGAATTCCAGAAAAGTGTAAAAATATTGACATTGCAGTCACCTTAGTTGAAGCAAAATACATTTTATATTGTAGTGATATGGGAAAAATGGAGCACAAGAGGATGGCCATGTCCCAGGTCCCAGGTGAGTCCCTGGTCGTGCCCCATCGAGTTAAGGTTCTTGGCTTCACACAGGAAAGAATTCAGGAGCGAGTCATAGTCAAGTGAAAGTAGATTTATTCAGAGATTTAGTCTCTCTGCATTCAATCATGTAACGTTTCTGTCAAAGTTTTGTCTTCTTGTCCAGACCTCTCCAACTCTCTCTCTCTCTGTTTCTGTCTCCCTCTGTTTTAGTCTTTCTGTGTGTGTGGGTGGTGTTGTTATCTCTTACAGCATGGATTTTACTGGCTTTATTGTTTTTAACAATGTGATTATCTTTCCTTGTCAATGACAGTATATAAACTGCTTAACAAACTACCCCAAATCTAGTGACTTAAACAACAACCATTTTATTATATCTTACTGTTTTGTGGTAGGATAATTTGCAGAGGTTTCAGGTGAATGATTCTTCTGTGTAGCTTCACTTGATCATATTTGATTCAGCTGGCAGACAGACACATCTGAAAGGTCTGAGCCAGCTTCCCCAGTGAGCTTGCATGTTAGCTGGATGCTGGAGGGCTGGGGCTTGTCTGTGACTGTGACCAGAATGCTCAAACGAGGCTTATACAGCACGATGAGCTCAAGGTCATTCCCATAGGTGGCTCAGAGCCTCCATCACAATTGTTTGGCGAAACAGGGGAAACTTTTGCGGACCAATCTGGAGAATATTTCTTTCCCATGAACTTCTGTGAGTCGAAGAGGTACATGCCCTATCATTTGCAAATATCTTCTTCCACTCCATAGGTTGTCTTTTCATTTTGTTGATGGTATCCTTTGCTGTGCAAAAGCTTTTAAGTTTAATTAAGTTTCATTTGTTTATTTTTACTTTTATTTCTTTTGTCTTAGAAAACAGATGCATTAAAACACCACAATATACACAGATGCCAAGAGAATTTTTAATCATACTCTGAGTTAATTGCTGATGAATACTAATTATGGAATTACTAAGTATACAGTAAGAGATGGCTTGCCTTTGATTTATTATTTGCAATGTTTATAAGAGTAAACTATGATAAACTAGAAATTAATATTAAAATGGCTTATGCTCTGTGCACCTTTTTCCTATGGTACCATGGGTATATTGAACAATAATCTTATCATGAAGCCATGTTGACATGATCTGCCTTTGTGTCTTGTCAACCATCATAGAATTCCACTAAAATGGGGATCTGAAATTTAATAAACAATGTCTTTGTGGGTTATACTAAAGATTTCTTATGCTTTAATTTAATAACTCAATACATTTTACTTCTTATTTTGCAAATTGCATGCACTTAAGAACTTTTTGAAAAAGTACCTACCACAGTGAAATGTGCATTACAAAAAAACTATTATTGTGATCTGTCTACAAAACTTTATTCTTTATATACTTTAAGTTTCTGGGGAGAGCAGAGCAAGTCTCAAGCAGGTACTAAGAGCTAGGAAAGGAGCCTGGCTCAGGGTTTTTATTAAGACTAACGGATGGAGCTGAGGTGTGAGCTTTTGCACTTGAACAAAACCTTGTGTAGTTTGAATCGTTCACTAATGCCAAAGGAGGGAGCACCCAGGATTTCTTAATAGATTGCCCAGCTGTGATGCAGAAGAGGAAGGAAAGTAAGAGACTTAAAAGTTGTAGCAGCCAAACGTCAAAAAATTAAATCATACCCCTTATTACAGTTATGCAGAAAAATAGCCACCTTCTGTTTCCTCTAACGATACAGTAGTCTTTGTGATTATCAAACTAGATGCATAACATTAATCGATTTTTTTATCTTTTCATTCCTACTGGTTCAATCTACACCATCTCTTGTTATAGCAAAGATTGCTTATATGTGTGTGCACGTACACACACATTGTTTCCCATTTTTTAACATGACTGTCTTTAGCCAGCATCTGTGTGTTATTTCTTTTTCAAATCTCCACTTCTCCAAAGAGTCTGAGCATATCCTCTTAATGAGACTAAACATCAATTCTTCTGTAGTGTGAGAAAATAAATGTGTGTCTGCTAAGCTATTACTTTGGTAAATGTCTTACATTCCTTCTAAGACCTAGATTATAAGCCACATAACAAATCTAGGGCATGTTTGCCATTTTAGAGCACAAAACATATGGCTTACATAGAGTAGAGTCTGTAATGTCTTTGAGTTTTGTAGAAACAAGGACATAGCAATCATTCAACAATTTTTATATTTAGCATAATAAAAGGGAACACTTGTGAAATAAAAATGTATTGAAATCTGCTTTGAAAATTAATTGCCTTAATTCCAGTTTCTTCTAAGGATATGAAGATACTTGATTTAACTTTACTTCACCAATTTGTTACATTTAATACTGCTCTTACTTCTGCAACTTTAAAATATGTAAAATTTTAGCATATCCTTCTAAGAAAACATAATTTGAAAGAGAGCATTTTGTGATTTTTTTTATTGCCTTTCTTGCACCATTTAATCTTAATATGTGACATCCTTAGGCTTTGACTTACAACTTGAGCAAATGCCATTTTATATGGCTGTAAAAGATGATTGTACTCAAAAGACCTTGGTCAGTATTAAATATCAATTTTTAATTTTAATTCCACAGGTACTAACTCATATTTTAAGAAATCAAAAATGAGTGGAGAGTTAGGTACAAATTAAAATTCACAATTGCTATTATACTTCTTTCTTTGAAACATATTTAGATTGCCAAATCTGACAAACTTCAGAGACTACAGGAAAATGGTATGCATTGTAATGTCACAAAGGTTTGGCAAACACTATTTTTCAAAATATGGTATTACTGTTAGATAGAAAAAAAATGAACGATATACTTTATGTTAAATGTCATAGGAACATATCACAACCAAAACCAAAGGTTTTTAAAATGATTTCAGAGATTGTAAAGCTAGAATGTGATTCCTAGAAGGAAACAAGGAACTATTGATTTCAGCAAGACTTGTTCCACATTATTTCTGGAAAAAAAAAGAATACTAACCTTAATCTATGCAAGGTTGGCAATTGGACTATATTAATTCTTGGAGAAATATCCTCCTGAACTTAGAAAACTATTGCGCTCCTGCTCTGGAATATAAGTCTCATATCTCAATATATGTATAACTACATAATGAAAAATACTAATGTACTGTTGGATTTTCTGTACTGATTGGTTTGGCTTAATATATGTATATACACAAAAACACTATTTGTTTATTCATTCATTCATTTATTCATTCATCATTCATTTATAATGATTTTGCAGGAGAGAATTTAAAAGTGTTAGAGCTCAAAAGTATGTCTCAAAGTGTAATTATTATTAATAAGCAGTAATAGTAACTTTGAAAGGAAATGCCACAGAATTTAGCATGGTTTAATTTGTAAAAGATGTAGCACTGTAGAATAAATCACTATTCAGATATATACAAAACCTACATATTTCAAATATGCTAATGAATCCAGAAGGAAGGGGGCAGGACACAACCATTAAAGAAATGACACTGCAATTAAAGATGAGACCCCCAGTACATGAGACCTTGAGGCCCATGATTGTGGAAGAATTGACTCCTCGTAGACCTTGAACTTCATTATACACTCATTGTAATGTATTAACATGCTAATTGGCACTCCCACGGGTGCCATGACAGTTTCAAGGCTAACCATAAAAGATCAAAAAAATGGGTGGTGGCCTAATTCTTGAGAATCCCAGCCCCTTCCCCAAAGTAATTGGAATAATCCCCCTACTTGTTAGCATACGAAATTACTGAGCCCATAAAAATTAACAACCCCGCACCTCATGGCTGCCCTCTTGCCCTCTGAGATGGCCACCACTCTGACTATGGAGTGTGTGTCTCTCTTTTTACATTCTCTTTTCCTGGACAATAAATTTTATTTATTGACATTGAACACCTATTTTTGGTTGCTGCAAACAATAAAAAAGCATAAAACAAAGGGTGGATAAAGTCAGAGATAGCAAAATACGTTTTGAAATGAAGACCTTCCTTAGCTGTGGAATTTAATCTTTGTTTCAACAGAATATTTTATGGCTGTTAAAGAGCCCAGATCCCTTCCTTTCAGCTATTTTATCAGTATCAGATATAACTTAAACACAGCTATTTTATCACTTCTTTTCAGCCCCTTGCTTTTTGTAGTCTATACTACTATAAAGGTATAAAATATAAAGCTACAGCAATCAAGACACTGTGTATTGGCAAAAGAATGGCCAAACAGATCAGTGGAAGAGAACAGAGAGCCCAGAAGTAGACTCCTATACACCATCTGATTAAAAATTGAGCCAACAATTAGATACCACCTCATCTACTGGAATGGCCAAAATCTGGAACACTAATGCCACCAAATTCTGGCTAGGTTGTGGAGCAGCAGGAACTTCCATACTTTTTTCTGGCGAAAATCTAAAATGGTACAGCCACTGTGGAAGATAGTTTGGCAGTTTCTTACAAAACTAAACATTCTCTTACCATAAAGAGCCAGCAACCAGGCTTCTTGGTATTTACTTAAAGGAGCTGAATTCTTATGCCCATACAAAAATCTACACACAGATGTTTCTAGCAGCTTTATGTATAACGCCAAAACTTGGAAACAAACAAGATGGCCTTCAGTAGGTGAATAGATAAACTATAGCATATCTTGAAAATGGATGTTATTCAGTGCTAAAAAGAACTAGAACTAGTCATTACAAGACTTCGAAAACACTTCAGTGCATATAATTAATTTAAAGAAGCCAGTATGAAAAGACTACATATGGTATGATCCCAATTATATGACATTCTAGAAAAGGTAAAACTATGGAGACATTAAAAAACTCACTTGTTGCCAGAGGCAGGGGACAGAGATGAATATACAGATTACCAGAGACTTCTAAGGCAGGGTACTAATATCATATCATACAGTGTGTAACAACCTGATGGGTATATGTTACTATGTTCTTGTCGAAGCCCATAGAATGTTCAACACCAAGAGCAAACCCTATGGTCTTTGGACTTTGAGTAATTATGATGTGTCAATGTAGGCTCAGCCTTGATAAAAAGAAAAAAAAAAGATACCACCATTCTTGTGGAGGATATTGATAATGGAGGCTATGCAAGTGTGGGAGAAGGTGATACATCAGAAATCACTGTATCTTCTCAATTTTGCCGTAAACCTAAAATACTCTAATAAATAAAATCTTTATTTATTTTATATAAAATAAAATACCCAACATAGTTTACAAGGAAATTTTTCTAGACCATAAAATCTAGTCTCATGATAAATACTTAACATGAAAGTAATAATTTAATACAAATCCATTCACATCCTTTTTTATGAGTTTGGGTATTTTCATTACATTTTATGTTTTAAAATATCTACTTTTTTTTTTGCAATACAGTAAGCTATATAAATGATCTCATTTTACATTTATTTTGACTAGGTAAAATCTGTGTTTATTATTTGTTCTTAATATGATAATCTGCAGTGATCAAATATCACAGAGAAGAATACTTATTAATTTTCCATTCAACATTTGCTTTTTCTCCATGTGAATGTAATTTCAATTAAAGTTGACATTATATACCTAACATATTTTATTCCAGTTAACAATAAGGCCTAAAAATACTGTGTGGAGATGTGGAATCTGTCCAGAAGTCCTGTTGTATGGTGTGTTTAAGGCCATGTCAATCATCAAACAAGCCCAGATAAGAAAATCTCCAGGCCCAAAATTTCATAAATATCCATCTTTTCTTTATTGTGTCATAAAAGTATTTGTAAGGAAAATAGCATATATCAACAATGGGCAGGAAGCTCACAAATACAGCTTTTTATGATAATTTTATAAGGAAATTCCATTTGAAAGATCATTGGCTACTGAAAACTAATTATATTCAAAATAAGAGGAATTGTCAAATATACTTTGGAACTGTATTTTTAAGAACATATACTCTAAGTTATTTCATATGCAAATGATATTCTGCATAGATAATTCATAATTTCCTGGAGTTTATGAAGTTAAGAATAAAAATAGGCTAAAAATTACCTTGTTTTATCTTGGAATTATTTTAGTTAACCATAAATGTTTCTTACATCTATTTAAATTGACCAAATCTAAAAGTTTAATTAAATAAACTAAATTTTGGAAACTACATGCTAGACTAAAACAGAATTCTGTGTTAAAACCCAACTGAAAGACATTTAAGATTTATACACTTGAAATAAATACTTCTTGCTTGTTTGAATTTAAGAACTATTTTTTCCACATATGTTAATAATTCTGCTTCTATCAGATTTGTTATTTTGGGGAGTAGAATCTCCTTCATTTTAAATATTTAATTTTACTTAAACCATAAAATATACGTTTTACAACAGGTTGATGAAAAATTATTATAATGTCTGTAATCAGTATTTACATTTTATTTATAAAGGAATGCATTACTTTTATGTTTGAAGTCGATAATTATTTTCTAGGAAATAATACTGACAAAAATACACTGCACTATGAAAAGCAACCCACTTCTAACTTATAATAATTTCTATTTAGCAAAAAGTTTTTACTGAAATAAATCAGTATCAAGCAGCCAAAACATCAAAGAAATGTATGCACCTATGCTCAGAATAAATAAGTATTGTCTTTTCAGATTAATCTGTTTGATATACACACATTTTAATAAATTTACTATAGTATTTATTGATATTAATTTTTATAAATTATTGTCTTCTAGAAAAATATTTCTGTTCATATCTAGTTACTTGCTTCTCATATTAATGGAAAATTAAACTATAACTTTAGTTTTAAATGGAATATAGTTATTTTTGTTATATTTTATAGTTAATGTCTGATTTTATAAAGGCTAATACTCTAACAAAATTACAACTCTCAGCAAAGGATAGTTTCTCAAATTGTGTTATACATTCCATCCCCATATTACCTGGTACAGGAGGACCAGAGAACATATTTTTATAGATTGACTGATAAGGTAATAGATGGAATGAGCAGAGAGTTTGCAAGGTGACGTATTGAGGTACCTTCCCTGCCATTGAAAATGGTGTCTATGTGCTTTGTGCCACTTCGCTTTATTTCTCAGGACACCACTCCCCGTATATGTAGTGTTAATGTAATTTCTGAACCTTAATCGTCTTGAGCAATGTATAAGCCATCACTAAACATTCCTATATTTATTTTCATTCATCTCAGAGGCTGAAGTTGATTAAGGATTTCTTATTTATTTACAATTTCTGCTTTTAGACAATGAGCTAAGATCTTTTTTTAAATTATGAATTTAATGAACATTATCAACTTCAGAATTTTAGAAATCCTTTATCACTTGGTGGAAGGAGAACTTAATTTCCCCTTTTGCTGCCTTTCTTCTTTCCTTTCTCTCTTCTCTCTGCCTTTCTCTCCTCCTTTCCTCCCTCCCCCATCCCCTTCTAGTCTGTTCCTTTCTTCCTTTCTTCCTTCCTTCCTTCCAATTTAATTTCTATGGCTTATACAAAAGTTACTACAACTTTAATGACCTAAAACAGCAGAAATTTACTATTTGACATAGTTTTATAAAGTCGAAGTTCAGCACAGGTCTCACTGGGCTAAAATAAAGGTATCAGTGGATCTTCATTACTTTATAGAAGCTGTAGAGAAAATCAGTCTCGTTGACTCTCCCAGTTTCAAGAGGCAACCTACACTCCTTGGTGGTGGCCCTCTTCCTCTGTCTTCATAATCAACAGTATTCTATCTCCCTGATTAGTTTGTAGTCATATCTCCCTGGCCCTGAGCTCATTAGGGCAAATTCTCCACTTTTAAGGACTCTCTAATTAGATTGGGCAGGCCTGGATAATCCAGGATAATCTCCCTATCTCCAAGTACTTAATCACATCTGCAAACTCTCTTACACCATGTAAATTAACATATTCATGGCTTCCACAGATCAGGACTTGGACAGATTGAAGAGCCCATTAGTCAGTCTGCCACACAGTGAAGTACAGTTTGTTGAAGGAATATAGTACATAAATATTACCCAGCAAAGATGAGTTGCAAAGTGTAAAAATAAATTATGGACAGGATTTTTTAAAATCAATTTTTGCAATCCAGTTAACCAATCTCTATATATCATTAAGATAAATTATAAAGTTCTTTATCCCCATAAACTTTTTAAAATAATGTCTTATACACGGGTCCTTTGGCTGTGTGTTTCATAAATTTTGAGTCTGAATACTAGATAATTTCTGTATGTTTCGTGTTAACACAAAACTTTTGGGAATGGCTAGGTTTTTGAGCAATGGTCCATCCCCTAAAAATACAAAGGAAACACGTTGTATATTATAACACCAACAATACTGGGAATAATTTAAATTGCATTTTTAGTACAATTTAATTGCTATAATTTCCATACAGGTAATAGGTTATTAAGAAAAATAATTGACTTGTGACAAGAAAAAAATCATTTTAAATAATGTGGGATTTTTTTCCTGAACATTAGGACCAAGGGTTTCAATTAACCTCGTAACCTCTGTGTTAAATTTTTGTTCTGTTAAGTAGAAATGATATGGTTAACTTTTATGGGGAGGAGTAGATTATAAGTAACCAACACAGTAAAAATTCAGTGGCTATATGAAAAGAGCAAATCATCAATAAATTTCTTATCTAGTCATTTCCTTTACCTGTGTGTCATTATGTGTGTTCTAAACAAGAGTGAAACCTTGAATACACAGAACAAAATTGTTTTTTTATCAGAAATAGCCCAGTATCAGCCTCACATAGGCATATCCGTCTACTTCGATTCTCTCTATCTCCCGCTTGCAGTCATCTATGCCTCCATAAAATGTCCAGTTGGTATGTTAAATGTTTAGCATTTCAACTATCTTCCAAAACTTATGGATATGTTTATCAATATATTCAAAATTAAATTCAAAATCAGCATTCAAGTTAATTTATAAATATGTAAAATACATACAATCATGCTTTAATTTTTTTAAGTATTATTTTTTAATACTCTCCTTTAAGTATTATTCTATCTTACATCATTTTCGATTAATCTATTCCCACATTACTAAGAACCTAGTCTGCTTTCAATTTTCCAGTGTGAAAAATGGTGAGGCATTGAACTTCCCTTTACATGTCTCCTAGGAGTGCAATTCCTAGGTCACGTACACGTTTACTGAATATTCAAAATTCTCTCCAGAACAACCGTCTTTACCTCTATCCCTACCAGCAGTTTCTCAGGATCCCACTGTTCTGTGTTCCATCTGTTCTATGTTCCCCACGAGTTGTCTGTGTGGCATGATGCTGTTACCTCATCTACTTACCATTCTCTCCTGTGAGCTCATCTTAGCAGTCAAGCTGCATTTCAAAACGCACCTGCTTCTTTGCGCTGGTGTGGGAGAGGTTATCTGTCAAACCTGAGGATCTAGATTTTTCCCAGTGAGAGTGGAATCTGAGTGAACTGCTCCAACCGGCAGTCTCCACTGAGGGTCTTCTCTACTTTCTCTAATTGGCAGCTTCCCGGAGCGCTGTCCTGTCTTTGCTGTTCCAGAAAATACCCTAACCTGGAGTTAGGCCTTACAATTGCAGCCCTTCAATCTTCAGTGGACACAGAAACGTATGGTAATTAATAGCTTAACTATTTTCCGTGTTGGAAACCTAACATAGTCACATCAGTTGCCCCCGGGTGTAACGCTGTTGCTCCACACTTCTCTGAAATAATTCTGTAATAAAGAGTCTGACTCTCACTTTTGATATCTGACTACTGACAGTTTTAAAGTCTGATCCCTCCATCTTCCTCTCTACCCTTCATCTGGGCATGTGGATAAGCATGTTGGACGCTCCCTTCTCTGGCTAAGCAGGAGATACAAACTGTACCAGCTCCTACCTACCTACGGAAGCCCTCAACCAGGCCCTACCCCTAATCGCAATAGAAAACTGGACCCAGTTTGCTGCCTTTCTTTCTCTCAAGCCATTTAGGACTTGCTTGACAGGCCTACCCTCCTCACCCCAGAAGCCTCAAGAATGTAAGTAACAAATATTTTCATACCCTCTTGATGTGTGTGCATCTTCAGTCTGAATATCTGAACTGAACTGGGGGAGGGGCACCCCTGCTTCTGCATAGTGGCTTCGACACTGTCCCATAGGTTGCTGTATCCTATCTAAATACTGTTTCTTTTCTTTCCCCATTAACTTTGATTTGCTTTTAGTCTCTTGCAGATTATGTTAGTTCTTGTTTTTCTGAAGCACTTACATTTATGTCCATGAACAGGGTGCAGCATTCACCAATATTTAAAATATTTTAATAATTACTGAGGTTCAGTGGAAAGCAGTAAGGTCACAGAATGTGCTATCTTCATCAGAAGTCTTCTATTCAACTTTGTTCATAAACATATGTTCATATATGTTCATAATCATATATATTTTTCTAGAAGCTATAGCCCTATGTTAAAATATGCAGAAAATAATCAGAAAAGGGAGTAGAGATTTTAATATTGCACATCAAGAACTGCACTATTTCTAATGAGGTTACTACTTGTACAGTTATATATCCTTTGAAAATACTATTATAGTTTCAAAAGTAATTTTGAAGAAATTATTTTTCTAGAAGAAAGCTAAATTATAGAATTGTCAGCCAAAATACATATTTTCATAACAACCATGTAGTTGAGAAAATTGTGTCTTAATCCTTCACTTATATTCATTAAATCACAATCATTTTAAGTATATGAAATATAATAATAATTAATTAATAATTATTTTAATAATTAATTATTATTAAATGTTACCTGGATATCAGATTTTTTTATGGAACTTCTACTTGCCAAACAAATTTTCCAATACCTAGAAATTTCAATAGTGCTCTTTTGTAAACGTTTCTAATATATTTAACCCACATGTGGATAGATGTGAAATGAATATCATATCTCAGAGCTGTGGTTCTAGGAAGAGTTGATAAATGTGTCACATGGTTACAAAAGGGAAACAAGTCTCTTTTAGGGATGTATTGTGATCAAATTCTTTAGTAGCTGTCCACCTCTATTCATTTCTACTGATATGGATGGACATTGTTTTACTAACCAGTAAGTATTAAAACTGCTGCTGCTTTATCTCCTACTTTTCTCCTAATATTCCTCCAATGATTGACTGTGAGTATAACCAGGTGAAGTGGGAATGAGGTACGCAATCAACCAAGGAGAAAAATTATTAAAAATGTAATTCACTTCTTTTTATAGAAAAATTATTTAAATGCCTATAAATTATTCATTAATTGTCTGATTTTAACAACAGAGTAACGTGATTCTGGAAACAAGTGTATATTCATATTGAATGGGTGTACTGGCATACTTTGTACACATTTTGTATATTACTGTACAAGAAAAGTATTATCTGTGTTTCCAGATTTGATGGCCACCTGACATGCCTCAGCAGATGTTCTCTTAGAGCATGATTGATTGGTGTCTGTTAAAATAAGTCCTTCAGATGGTGTCCCAGCTCGTTCTCGATTTTAGAAAGAGGTTTTGGTCTTTCCTGCTTTATGTTAATTGACAAAATAGCCTTGCCAAGGATGATCAGGAACCAGAGTAAGTCCAAACTTGGGCTGATAAAATTTAATATATTAAATATATCTTACAAGTAATCATTAGGAAAACATTTCCTGAACTCCTATGTCAGGCCCCTGCATACACCCCAAGCTCCCTTAATCACTGGTGATTATATTCAATAAACAACAGAGAGAATAGTAAAATAATTTTACACACAATTCTTATTCTCTGAGCATCTCTTAAAATTTGTTTTTACCCTTAAGGCCTTTAACCACTGAATTCGATGGTCTATCCACACAGTACTTATCTTCCTTCAGCCCTGAACACTGTATTTTTAAACACAGTGTTAGTGTTTCTCATTTTTCTTCATTGGCATTATACCCTGGTCCTCACCAGTGTCAATTACCATGTCTCATTCACAGTCAACGAGTTTTCTCTCCCATAAAAATTAAAAATTGCCACTATAAAAATCACTAAAAATAGTAAGTATAAAGCAAAAATGCAAGGAAAAAAAGACAAAACGGACATTAAAAATATAGTTTTGTTGGAGGGGTGGTGGAAACTACTTAAACAAGATGTTCACTAACAAATTAAAATAAAATGCATTATATTTCCTTTCATAGTAATGGTTACATATCACCTGTCACTTTCTATAAATCATAGAGTCTTGGTGTTCATAATAATTTCCTTAAATATAAATGAAATTTCTTGCTGTAAATAAAATCTCAATTTTAAAATCTATAATTAATTCGACTCCACTTATCAGAGTGTTATACATTAAAAGAGTTTATGTTGGCATATTTCGCTCTCTTCAGATAGAAAACGATGAATTTTAGTGTGACTATAACTTTAGCATAGTTCATATTCAGATTTGGATTTATATTGTATATTAAAATAGCTTTATAATACACATAGGTAGGTTGGTAGACATTGAAATTAGACAAATATATTATACACAATATATTTGGCAAATTATAGATATTATATTTTTATTTTGAGTATTTTAATGTTTTAAAATGTATATCTTACTTGTAGCTATTTCAAAAGAATTAATTTAGTTAGATAAACAATTACCATTTTTTTCCATTTTGAAAATCTCATGACACAGACCTAACCTCCACTGTCCATTTTGCAAAGCATTTGAGTTCTGCAGGCGACCAAGAGTGAAGGAGCTAAGAGAAGCTTGATCATTTAACCCACATATTTTCTTCTTTCGGCCTATTTAACTTTCCATTAGCTCACTCAACCTCCTCAGAAGTTATCAGTAAGCTACGTGGAAGGAGGGATTTTTAACCGTTGAATTCAGTTTATATGTTCTTGTTCGATCACTTAAAAGCTTTGTTAGGGAAATCTGAACCAAAACTAAATATTCAGTGGCTCTCCTGACATTTGGATAAAGGGCTGCATTAAATTCCACAGAGCCAGAAGAATTAACTTAAAGGCTATTTTCTTGGGGAGTTATGAAAATGAAATGACTCCATCAAGGTATTAAAAAATAATCGATCGACTGAGACATAAATTTTTAACAACCTTTTAACCATTTTGCTTAAAATACTTGCAAATATTTATTTCTGAATTTGCCAATTAAAGTTTATAAAGTAATTTATTGCACTATATATTCTTAATATTCCAAGATAAATGTTTAGCCATGTATTGCAGATAATGATGAGAATTCCAAGTTAGAGATTAATTGAGGTATCATATAGGGAATTAAAATTAATTTAGCTTATTTAACATATGAAATTTGTTCAGCTTATAAGCAGAAATGTCTGTAAATGATTTGTGAACTTACATATAATTGTGCAATTGTTTGATCAAGCAATGATTGGAAGAAAGAAAGACTTAAACAGAAGGCTCACATTCAGCTGGGAGGCACCTGTTCAGTCCTTTCTGGTGCCTGCTGGTCAGTGCCCATTCTGCAAGGGTTAAATATTGTGAATGTCACCTTGATTATTAAGCATATTAAACCTCACTCTTGAAGAAGGCATATTGGTTGAAATGCACATGAATATTGATTAAAAGGCATAAAATGTATATAGTTAATAACTACTAATACACACCTTTTCAAGCCTTTCCTACTAATTAGAGATTTGCCTATGTGACCAGACTTACTAATTGAAATGCAGTTCAACCTTAAGTTTCTAGATTTTACATTACCTAGCAGACAGGTATAAACAACATATGACACTGAAAGGAAAAATGGGATGAAAGATGAATATTGCCATGCTATGCCACCTACGAGAGGGAGAAAACAGAAGTTTTTCATTTCTGTTCCATTTTCCTTTTCTCTATTTCTTTCTCTCCACAGACTAAGCCTCTTATTGTCTTGGAAAATATTAAGCATTTAATGAAATTTGCCTGTACCATCCTCCATCTTGTTAAGTGGTGCCCCAAAATTCTCCTTTATATCTTCCCCATGCAGTAAGTTGCATAATATAATTTAAAAGACAGCTTTTTACCACTCCAAAAAACAGTTTTTCATATACAGGCATGCATACTTCACATTTTGAACTTCATTGATACTGTGATTTTTAAAAATTGGAGGTTTGTGGCAACCTTGCACCAAGTGAATCTTTTGGTGCCATTGTTCTAACAGCATTTGCTCACTTTGTGTCTCTATGTTATATTTTGGTAATTCTTACCGCATTTCAAGCTTTTTCATTATTATCATTTTGGTGATCTTTGATGCTACTATTGTAATTGTTTGGGTGCACCATAAACAGTGCCCAGATGGTGAACTTAATCGATAAATGTATGTCATCACTGCTTCACTGACTGCCATCACCAGGTCTCTCTCCCTCTCCTCCAGCCTGCTTATTCCCTGAGACACAACAATATTGAAATTAGGCCTGTCAATAACCCAGCAATAGCCTCTATGTGTTCAAGTGAAAGGATGATTTGCACATCCTTCACTTTAAGTCAAAAGCTAGAAGTGCGTAAGCTTAGTGAAGAGGGCGTTTCTAAAGTTGAGATGGGTCGAAAACTAGGCCTCTTATTCCAAACAGTTAGTCAGGTTGTGGATGCAAAGGAAAAGTTCTTGAAGGAAATTTGAAAGGCTACTCCAAGGAACACAAGAATGATAAGAAAGCAAAACAGCCTTATTGCTGATATGGAGAAAGCTGTAGCGGGCTGGGCGCAAGATCAAACCAGCCACAACACTCCCTTAAGCCAAAGCCTAATCCAGAGCAAGGCCTTAAACTCACTCCAATTCCATGAAGCCTGAGAGAGATGAGGAAACTGCAGAAGAGAAGTTTGAAGCTAGCAGAGGTTGGCTCATGAGATTTAAGGGGAAAAGCTGTCTCTTTAACATAAAAGTGCAAAGTGAAGCAGCAAGTGCTGATGTAGAAGCTGCAGCAAGTTCTCCGGAAGATCCAGCTCAGATCATTAGTGAAGGTGGCGACACTGAACAACAGATTTTCAGTGTAGACAAAACAGCCTTATATTCAAAGATACCACGTAGGACTTTCATAGCTAGAGAGGAGAAGTTGATTCCTGACTTCAAAGCTTCAAAGAACAAACATCCTCTCTTATTAGGAGCTAAAGCAGCTGGTGACTTAAAGCTGAGTCCATTGCTCATTTGCTATTCTAAAAATCCTAGGGCTGTTAAGAATTATAATAAATTTACTCTACCTGTGCTCTATAAATGGAACAATAAAGCCTGGGATGATGATAGAACATTAGTTTACCATGTCATTTGCTGAATATTTCAAGCTCCCCTGTTGTGACCTACTGCTCAGAGAAAAAAGACCCAAAATAGTAGTTCTCATTGACAATGTAGCTTGTCACCCAAGAGCTATGACAGAGATGTACAACAAGATTAATGTTGTTTTCATGCTACTAACACAATATCCATTCTGCAGCCCATGGATCAATGAGTAATTTCAACTTTCAAGTCTTATTATTTAAGAAATACATTTTTTTTGAAGGCTACAGCTGCCATGGATAGTGATTTTTCTGAAGGACCTGGGTAAAGTAAATTGAAAATCTTCTGGGAAGAATTCAGCATTGTAGATGCCATTAAGAACACCCATGATTCATAGGAAGAAGTCCCAATATCAATATCAGCAGGAGTTTGGAATAGGGATGATTCCATCCCTCATAGATGACTTTGGGAGGCTCAAGACTTCAGTGGAAGAAGTAACTGCAAGATGTGGTGGAAATAGCAAGAGAACTAGAATTAGAAGTGGAGCCTTAAGTTGACACAACATTGTAAACTAATTATATTCCAACTAAAAAAAGTAAATGACTCTGAAAAAAAAAAAAAAGAAAGAAAGAAAACATTTCCAGTTTAAAGGAAAAGTGAAGCCTGAAGATGGGACTCAATTGTAATAACCTCGTGATAAAACTTGAACAGATGAGTAGTTGCTTCTTATGGAGGACGAAAGAAAGTAGTATCCTGGGGTGGAAAAACTCCTGGTGAGGATACTGCAAAGATTGTTGAAAAGACAATGAAAGATTTAGAATATACTTAAACTTAGATGATAAAGCAGAGGCAAAGTCTGAGAGGACTGGCTCCAATTTTGAAGACACTCTACTGTGAGTAAAATACTAGCATTGCAGGCTACAGAGAAATTGCTCTTGAAAGGAAGGGTCAATCAATGTGGCAAAAGTCATTATTGTCTTATTTTAAAACATTGCCACTGTCACCTGACCCTTCAGCAACCAGAACTCTAATCAGCCAGCAACCATCAACATGGAGACAAGAAGATTATGACTTGCTAAAGGCTCAGATGATGGTTGGCACTTTTCAGCAATAAAGCATTTTTAATTAAACTGTGTACATTGTTTTTATAGACATAGTGGTATTGCACAATTAGTAGGCTACAGTATGGTGTAAACATAACTTTTATATGCACTGGGGAACCAGGAAACTCATGTGACTTGCTTTATTGTGATACTCACTGTATTGCAGTGGTCTGGAACTGAACCCACAATTTCTCTGAAGAATGCTTAAAATTTTGTATTTCTAGATTTATGTTGACAGCATTTACTTACATACTTCTAGAATTAAGTTCACCTATTTTTCACATTCAATTTCATTTTTTAAAACATCTATTTGTTTCATCCCTAACAGTCATGAAGAAATGAGTTTGATGAGGGTTGAAGAAAGCAAGGAAAAAGATGTATTTGGGAGTTACAGCTGATTTTGATCTGATGGGCTTTAGACATCTAGATGCATCAAGATGTATCCTGAGGAGTGGGATACAGGGGACACCAAGACGTGAAATGTGTCAGACACACATAAAATGAATTTAAATCAAAGAAAAACAATAAAATAATCTATTCAAAACTCCTCTGGTCAATCAAGAATTTACCTCTCCTCTGCTTCTCCAAAATGCTAAATAGAGCTTTGATTTTATACTTAAATTCTCATTGGTATTTGAAAACACTGCAAGTGTCTGGAGGGGGGAGGGGGGATGCTGTGGGAACAAGAGAAAACAAACTAGAGTAACCTTGATAATAAAGGTAAATTCTGACCCTGCTGATGAAGACAGGACCAGCAAAAGTTTATGTGATATCAACCCATATTTTAGAGCAATAGACTGCTCAGCTTTTCCAGTTATTGTATTCTGACTCAGAAGGAAAAAAAAATAGCGTGGAAAACTATCCACTTGTTAGAATCTACAATTAAAACAACTGTATCTGGTCTTAACAGAAAGTGATCACACTTAAGAGTGTTAAATATGTCTTTGTGGGTAAGTAACTCATTGAAGACTTGATGTCTTGGAGGAAGTAGGTAGAACAACATCAAGTCCAGAAGAATTCAGCTAATGAGGTGCCAAGCTCTAAACCCCGTAACAGCTGGAAGCGATCTATCACAAGAGTTTCATTTGCTGCAGGGGCTCCTGGAATCACTGAATCTCAAAATAAGCCCAACATCAGGAAACTGAATGGGAGTTTCTGCTTCAGAAGGCTGGGAAATATATTTTGTCATTTCTTATTTTTTCTGTAATAAGTTAGGTCTTCGATTTCTAATAAAATATGCTACACATCTAAGCATATATTTGGATAAAATATTTAATTTTCCTAAGGTGATTATCTTTAACACATGGATCAGAAGATAAGCTTAGTACTACATTTGGACATCGAGGTTTCAAAAATAGGACCTATTTGGCTATGCAGGTGTCTGCTACTTAAATGAAACACACACACACACACCAACACACACCCAAACATGAGAAGTATATAAAAACAAAATGAATGCTGGTGTTTTGTAAATATAAGGACTAAAGAGATAAGAAAAACAAGATACAGATGGCAGATGAAAACTCTGTTCCTCACCTAAATCCCTAGAACTGATGAATAGTACAGCAGTGGCGGCAGAAGGGAAGAGGAAAAAAAAAATCTTCAAAGTAAAAATACCTTAAGAATTTTTGAAATATAGGAGGCATGTAGTACTTGTTCAAGAAAAAATAAACAACAGTCCAGGATATATGTGAGAGGCACGGAGGCAAGAGACAAGTATCAAAGGTATTACCAGCTACACCAAGACAAACAGACTGAAGCAAAGGCAGGACATTATATGATTGGCTGTTACGTAAGCAGTTGCCCTCTTTGGGAAAGCCTAGTGGCTGCTTGTGATGAGTTGTTCTTCAGTTGTATTTTCTCAGACGGGCGTACACTGACTCTGGCTTTGGTATCGGTTTGCCAGCATAGGGTACCGAGGCATTAGGGCTACCTCAGTCTAATGGCAGCCTTGCTTAATTATTTTAACAAAGTGCCTCTCCAAACTGAGAGAAGTGGGAGGCAGGAGGAGGAAAGAAGAAGGACCCTGGGACACCCTCCCATCAGTGTCTTGGTCAGAAAACTACAGTAGGCCTTGCAAAGTGTTTGCCCTTTCCCTGTGTCTCACCTTGCCCAGAGGCAGAAAGAACAGATGTCTTTCCTTAGGCAAAAACAGAGATCCCCCAGATGGCAGGGCCAGGATTGGGTGGGAACATGGTGGCTGGGATGGGAGTGACAGGATGGTTGCTGATGGGTGACACTTAGAAGGCAGAGGAAACCCCAGATCACTCCCTGGTATGCCCCACCAAACAGGATGGCATCCTGTTTTCAAAATCCCTGCTGGCAGGAAGCGTCAAGATACTGCATCAGTAAAGCAGAGTGGCTTCATATCTTAGAAATTAAGCATGCTCAATGTTCAAATAAAGACAGAAACTATGATGTACTGAGTTTCCAAAAGGGTACATGATAGAACACATTTGAGAGGAAAGATAGAACTAAAATTTTCTTATAAAATGCAACAAAAAGATCAACGCGATGGGTACCATGAAAGTAGCTGATAACTTTGAATGTGAAAACATGATCAAAATTCTTTATAAATAGATGGAAACTGATTTTACTTGTAAAGGATTTCTTCTAGAAACATAAATTAATCATCAAATGTGTTATTATATCATTGGCAGTGTTCCCATACACATCAACAGCAGGACGCTAACTACCTACTATTTATAGTCACAATTACATTATGAAATATACTGTGAATATAATTAGTAGATCCTGTAGAGCATATTAAAAGATAAAATCCAAAGCTCAGAAAGAAGACTTTTGCTTGAGACCAGTCCCATATTCTCCTAAAATATTCACAAATACATTAGCCACGGAGGTAATTTGCATGGTAGGAAGTTGAGGGAGCTAATTTGTGAGGAGCTCAATTTCTCCATAAAGAAGGCTGTGGGTTCTGAGAGGACTGAGGGATGGCACACTGGCTCCATCAATTTCCAACCCATTCAATAAATTAGAATTATTTTCACATATTATGATACATACAGTAATTATCAGTATCCTCTCATTGAAAAGTAAGCAGTATTTTAATTAAATCTCATTACATATTTTTGTTTAAATTGTTACACAATTTTAGTAAACTGAATTACTCTTCTTTCTGTAGTCCAAGTAGAGAGCAGAGAGTGTTTATCTATTGTGCTTAATCCAATTTTGATTTATGAATTATAAATGTCCCTTGGTTTTTAGATATTTTGTGTATGCAGTATCGAGCTAGATGTATACTGGCTCAAATCCAATGTCCTCTCTTCATCTTTCCTTAGCTGTTACAGTTCACAGTGATCTCACCCTCATCTAATGCCTTCAGTAATTTTTAAAAGTAGCCCTTCATATTACTCTCAGCATGTATTACCATGATTTCTTTTTATTAAGAGCAATAGAGCAATCCATAATCAAGTTTATAGAACTATTCTAGCCTCTAACCTTTATTTCAGTAATGTTTTCCTTTTCTTAAAATTAGCACATAACTAAATGCTCATTTTGGTGATATCTGTCTTTATTTCCTAACTTTGACTTACAATACACAAAACATCTCTGAAATAGAATCTATGATGTTAACTTACTAATTTTATAGACTTGAGAAAACTAAAGGTCTTTTTTAAGTAGTACAAGTAGTCAAATATGTACCATAGTTCCTTGGTATCTTCTGGGGATTGGTTCCAGGACATGCCCCAGATACAAAAATCCACAGATGCTCAGTCCTATAGTTGGCCTTTTGTATCTGTAAATTCTGCATGCAGGGATTCAGCTAATCATGGAGGGTAAACATAGTACACAATCAGGGTTGACTGAGTAGGGGATGCAGAAATACAGATAGGAAGGGCCTACTGTGCATTTATTGAAAAACATCCAACTACAAATGGATCTGTTCAGTTCAAATCTGTATTGTTCAAGGGTCAACAGTAGTGACAGTATCTATTAAAAGAGTTCTGGTTATATTTCTCAAGTTCATTTGCAAACAAAAGTAGATCAGAGTATAAAATTGTCATTCATAATCATTCAGATGTAATAATCTTGAATAAGAGCACTATACATAGATGTATAAATTAAAGTGACCAACATTTGTTCCATTAATATTTATATTTGTATCACAAAACATAACACTATATTTCACAGCATAGTGGCTTTTGAGAACTTTGCTCCAAAGTCCAACAAATATTACACGTTTTGTTTCTGTTTGAATTTTTTAATAACCTGAAAGATAACAACAAATTGGCTTATGGAGTCAAATGCCATTTCCTAAAGCTGACATTTGCGAATATGCAGAAGTGGCCATTTCACACATGGGGTCTGGCCAGATGCGCAGAACGGGAAAAAGGATCAGAGAGAAAAAGAGGAGAGGAAAGAAAAAGGCTGTTGCCTCAGGACAGTTTCTTCTGACATGATCCCCCATCAGATAATTGCAAGATTGAGTATGGGGGCAAATAGTAGACAAGGTTTTTGCAGCTCCTGAGGCTACATTCACGTGAGTGAATAACCATGCTTCTCACTATATGGTTTTGTAACTTACATGGACATAAGCAAGGAAAATTAAAGGAAAACAAATCAGGTATCTCTAATCGTAGTAATGGATTTTTTCTGTGTAGAAAAATTCTGAAGTCAATGAATATTTCATACCAAGAGAATATTTATAAGGTGATAGTCAACCTATTTCTTATAAAATTCAAGATAAATTGTAAAACTCCGCCTATAAGCAGCAAATGATAAACTTCAACAGTGCATTTATAACAGGATTTTGTTCTGTATTATGTTATGTTATGTTATGTTATATTATATTATATTATATTATATTATATTATATTATATTATATTATATTATATATTTATTATATTCCAGAACTGTGTGTGAGTTTGTGAGACATGGTATGAGCACAAACACCTTAGGCTACAGAGTTTGTGAAAATACTCTTACTTTTCAACAAGAAGCTTGAGGAACTCATGTGGTTTCTTTAAACTCAAATGCAAAGACCTGATTCTTTCAGCATATAAGACATGTAAATATGGCGCAGATGGCTTAGAATTTCCAATTTAAAAAAAGAGAAGAAACATTTGAATAGGGAATGGACCTTATCCACATCTAAAAAAGAATTTTCACTGATTCTGTAACAGAAGGCTTACCTTAACACTTTAGCGGGAGTTAATTTTTGACCCGTACTTGCTATGTACATATCTGACTTGTGCATATGCTGTAAGCAACTTTTTCCTAACCTCTTCTTAATTCGTTATAATGTTTTGATAGATACACCATTTGGAGCCAACACTAAGGGGGTTAAATAAAGAAAATGAAATTACCATGAACTCCATCCATCTGTCATATCTTTTTTTTTCGGGGTTGGGGAGGCGTGTTGGGCAGGCAATGTTTCCAAAAATCTCTATGGTAGACAGGGATGTTTGTCCACATTTTGAAGCAATGCTGGCCTTATAGAGTAAGTTAAGAAGTGTTCCTTCTCCTCAATATTTTTTGGAAAGTTTAAGATGGACTGGTGTTAGTTTGTCTTTAAATGTTTGGTATACTTAACCGGAAAACCCATCAGGACCAGGGCTTCTTGTTGGTGGGAAATTTCTGATTATCAATTCAATCTTCTTACTAAGTCTGTTTAGAATTTCTATTTCATTATGATTCAGTCTTGGTAGGTTTTGTACTTCTATTTCTAAATTGTTTTCCATTTCATCTAGGTTACCTAATATTTTGGTATACTATTGTCCATAGTACTCTTTTATAATTCCTTTTATAATTTCTATAATTTATTTTATAATTTCTGTAGAATCAGTAGTCATTTCCTACTTTCTTTTATCATTTTATTAATTTGAGTCTTCTCTGTTTTTTTTGTAGCCATTTAGCTAAAGGCTTGTCAATGTAGTTGATCATTTTGAAGAATCAACTTGTTTTTGTTTCTTTTCTCTATTGTTTTTCTTTTTTGTATGTGTGTGTGTGGGGGGTGATTGGGTTTATTTTTTACACTTATTTTAATGGAGGTACTGGAGATTGAACCCAGAACCTTGTACATGCCAAGCATGCGCTCTAGAACTGAGCAGCATCCTCTCTGCCCCCTTTATTGTTTTTCTATTCTCTTTTATTTATTTCTGCTCTAATATTTATGTCCTTCCTTTTGCTAGCTTTAGATTTAATTTGTTCTACTTTTACTAGCTCCTTCAGTTGTAAAGTTAGATTGATTTCAGAGCTTTCTTCTTTTTTAATGTAAGCACTAAACAGCTTATATAATAAATACAATATAGATATAAACTTATTAGCTATAAATTCCTCCTTTAGCTCTGCTTTTGCCTTTCACACAAAGTATATCCAAATGTGCAAAGACATTTAAGATGATTCTCACTCTTTTTAGCAAATATGGAAATACACATGTAAACCACAATGAAATATTGCTGCTTAGCCACTAAATTTGTAATTATATCAAAACTAATTTGCCAAGGATGTGGAGCAATGATCCTTGCTATTAAAAAAAAAAAATTTGCATGCCTATCCCATGATGTGGCCAATACCACTTTTATGTTCTTCACGGAACTTCACTACAATCCAGCTGAAAACAACACATGTTCATTAATGGTAGAATTGATGAATCAATTCTAGTTAGGTTATTCAACAACAAACAAAAATAATGGATTTTAACAATAGGAACTGTAGATGAAACTCACAAATACAATATTGAGTGAAATTAGCCAGCCACAGAAGAATATGTACAACTTGATAATGTCACACAAAGTTAGGAGGTGAGAGGGCAGAAATGATTGGGAGGGAGCAAATGTCTATGTGTTAGAGAAATTCTAATTAGACTTTATGTCACGTCAGAACTTTGTAAATAATTGATGACCAAACTCCTGACCATCAAAATGATTTAAATAGATTTTGAGTTAGGTGCAGGCCTGTAGATATAAAAGAGTGTATCACAAAGATAAAGTAAATATATTTACACCAAATTAGGCAAATGTGATTTGTTATGATGCCTCTGATTACTCATTTTATGTACAGAAATTCAAAATACATTCTTATTTTGATATTTGTGTGGAAACATGGTTTTTCTGTTTTCATAGATCAGCTTTAGTTGAGTTCACACAATGAGATTTATACTGAAAAGTAGGAACTATCTGCAGTAAGTGATATCAGAGGTTTTACCCCAATAAAATGGAAACTGTTGTTGCTGCCAATTTCTCAATAACCTACTTCAGAGAATTGAAAGAAATTTAAGACCTTCGGAAGAAGATGATGTCATTTTTCAGAAAATAACTTCTACTCTATTTCAAGCCACAAAGAGCATAAGCAGAAATGTTAATCAATCATTTTGGATTGTTTTACTTAAACGTGTATTGATGTTGTGAAGACTGAAGATAAGATTTTGCATTCTTTCCTATTTGCTTTGTCTTATAGACTAAATCCATTATATTTTCAGAGAGATTCTTTTTGCTAGGTTCCTGCTTTCATTAAGGAGAACTTTGTCACGAAAGGAATGCTGTGAATTTTATGCATAGTATGCATTACCGATAATCCGAACAGTTTGTAAATCTTACTATTTCCTCCCTCCTTAATCCTCTCTTTTTAATCCACTATGTGCACATGAAAATACAATCAAAGAAGAAAGAATACTTTTTAATGTATTATTTTTTCTTCACTATTCTTGTTTTTCAGCATAAAGACTGCAGGGTCCTGTTATTCTAATCACCCTCTTCCTGGCTGGCATGCTGTTTCTACCCAGCTAGTAAATCTATTTCACATTTTCTAACCTCTCAAAGTAGTCATTTTTGTCATTATTTTAACTACTGATGTTTGCTGAGATGTACTCACATAATTTCCTTTGCTGTCAATATTCAGATTAATACAGTTGCTTCTCATACAGGAATGTGGGGATAATTCCTTTTTTTTTTTTTCCTAAATTTTAGGAGTCCTTTTTCTCCTGAGAGTGATAACCTGACTTTGTTTTTATTTCTATGAAATTATATTTACGTGGCACTCACTCTTTAAAACTAAATTTCTGGGTAGAGAATTCTAAACTTACAATGTGTTTTATATATTTTCTTTGACTTTGGTTAATTTTACCACCACATCCAAAAATATGAGTGCTCTCTAATCTGAGTTTTCAATGTAGTTTTTAAGAATTCAGATGTATAATTCATGATCATCTCTTATATATGTAGGTGTTTATCTGTATGTGTATCTGTGTGTGTAAATATATGTATATATGTATTTATCTCTGATTAGTTTAAAAATATTTTCCTTTGAAGTTCTGAAATTTGTGATAGAAATTTTGATTAGTGGATCTCATTTATAATGATCGTTTGCTATGTGTGCTTTCTGAAAGTGTGGATTCGCATTGTTCAGTAATTGAATGATTTCAAAATTATTAACTCAGGAAATGTTTTTAACTCATACTCTGTTTTATTTATTCTAGAACTCTAGTTATATATATATATGTTGAGCCTTCTTCATCCAAAGCTCCATGTTTCCACACACTTCTCTCATGTTCTCTTTCTCTATCATAGCTGCATGCAATGGAGGATGTTCAGATCAAATTTCTATCATCATATTTAACAATTTCACTAAGTGTTAATTTATATTATGTTATTATGAATTAAAATTTATATTTTGTTATATGTTATTTTATTGATTTTTCTTTCAATATTCCTGCTCATTTTAATAGGCTCCTGCTCCTGACTCATGCTTTTTCATTCTTGCATTAAATTGTATATATAAATATATAAATAAATAAAATATATACACACTTATACATATATACACATACCAATCCATGTATATATACACACATATATGTATGTATATATATCTTATTCATTTCATCTACTAGTCATGACATTTCTGCTATCTAGATTTTGTATTATTTGTGTTTTTGATGTTGTTATTACTGCCACCTCTCACTCAGCATGATTTCCTTCCTTGAGTGTTTTTAAATTTTTTTTTTCCTTTTGTATTGAAAGCTTGTGTTTGTGAGAACTCTATACTGGTAATCATGTATGCCTTAGACAGCAGCTGTATGAATGTGTTTGCTTGTGTGTGTGTGTGTGTGTGTGTGTGTTATAGGCCATGAAAATTGCATAAAAAGGGGTCTGGAGCCATTGTGAAGGCTAACCAATAGCAGACACTTTTAAGGAATTCATTTTTCCCTTATAGAGAAGTAAGTCTGTGATAAACATTTAAACATTTAAACATTTTATATCTGCATTGTTTTGTGAAGAATGTTTTCCCTACTGCATCCATTTTCTGTGTTACAAGTCTACGATGTATGATCTTTCAGTTAACTCCTCTAATTTAGCCTTAGTCATGTCCCTGTGCACTAAAATTTTAAAGCTACTTCAATTCACAGATATGCGTATGATATATTGCAGAGTCAGGAAACTCTTACCTTTGTAATCTGTCTTCCAGGCACACTTCTGGCCTAAGATGATTCTCTTCACTTCTTTCAGGGCGTTTACTTATTAAATTTTTCTATAATTTAATAATATGTATATATGTTTGTAGTATGAGGATTCCACAATATTGCTGAAATTAGCGTTCAATAAAAAGTTTTCTTGAATTCAATCAGCATTTTAGACACACAGTTCTTACAACCAAACTGAGAAAAAAATCAAGACCAAGTATCTCATGAAATCATTGAAGTTATAAAATCAAGACAGAAAATGTTAATATTTGACTTGATACAGATGTTTCTAGAACATAGCACAATTGCCATATAAATCTCATTGAGTGGACTCAAACTTTTCTACAAATGAAGTTTTTAATTTGAAGCATGAAAAAAGAATAAAAGTTCAATGTATGAACATTAAACATGAATACACTTCCATACACTTAAAACACACAATGTGACATTATATTTGAAATTGCATTTGAAGCTCTTTTAAAATAAATATGCTTAAAAAGTAGTAGAAAATATCCCTGAAATCGGAAGTTTTAACACACTACAGTTAATAAATGTAGTTTGGATGTACAATTTCTCTTGACAGCAAATTGGAATACTTCAGATTTTTTGGAAGCTAATTGCACTCTCATTTAGTCTAATGAACATTTTCAGTAGCAATATTATGATTCATGCTTCTCAGGGAGAGAGCAGCTTGATACTTCAGAAGTGTTGAGTTGTTCTGTGCAAGACATGTGGCTACTTTGGGATTTTTTTTTTTTTTTTAACAATTAGCTCAGTCTTACACTGCCAATTATTTCCTAAAGAAATCTACTCTTATACTGAGAATGTGTTGTTAACGCTTGGAATAATGAAACTGGTCTTCAACAGCACAGTAACTATTCTAGAGAGAATTTTACTTTATTGTATCAGCCCCAAATCTTTTTCTTTACTAGCAAAATTCCCTCTGAAAATGACTGTCAACTAGCCACATGATCATTTAATGGGGGGAGGGAGGAGACAGAACCTCTCAAACTCTCTAGACAGTTTTTTACATTTTTTTTTACAAGTTTTTAAGTCATTATCTGTAAAGATATCTGATTCTACGTAAGTAACTTATCATTAATATTGAGATTTTATGAGTCTAATAATAACACCTTTTTTACCCTCTCAAGTTTGGGCCCAGTTGAATGACAGAAGTATAAGTTAAAATATCACCAATTTTATTATTAATAAAGGATATTGTTGAACATGGCTTAGACCTATTTCCAAAACTGCATGATCTGAGTTAGAGAAATATCCTGCCAAGAATATTTTTTCCAAGATACTATCTGGTTTTTTTTTTTTTTTTTTTTGGCAGCAGGGCAGTGAGGGGGGTTGGCTCTCAAGGGATGTTGTTAACTGCATTAAATATCCTAAATTTAACCTTGTAGGCAGAAACTTATAATCTTAAAATATGTTAATTTAGTCTAATAATTGAGATCACTTTGAAAATCTTGAACTTAAACCAAATTTAATCTATTTTAATCCACTACCCAGTATCTTAAAATATTAGTATTTGAAATGCTGGAATTTTCAAATATAACGCAATGATATTTCATACTATGGGTACAGTTGTTAATTTAAATTTCACTGTCATTTAAGTTACTATGGTGGTGTAATCAAAGCAGCATTCTTCTTAGATTTCATAAGAACTCAGTTCAAAGTTTAGCTAAATTAAATGCTGCATGATCATCTGTGCATTAACTTTGTCATCTTGAAAATGGTTTATTAATGCCAACCTGTTGAGAGAATTAACTGAAGATATCACAGTAAATATATCATAAAATAATAACCCATATACATTTGTTTTTAATCTGCTTATGAATCCATTTCAGCCTCTGCATTTGAAAGTGAACATGGGCTGCCCGTGCCCTGGTCATTGATAGTGCAGGCAGAGGAATTGCTGAAAGCGTTTCCCCGTGTTTGAAGGGTCCATCCTGTCCCTTCCAAACCCTGGAGCTTTCCCACTCCTCTTCTGTCCCATGGCTTTTTAGATGCCTCCTGGCACCTGGTGTCTATTGAGTGCCCTGAGTGTCTGGTTCAGGGATGGTTTCTGTGAGGCTTTAAAAGAGGAGAGTGAGTGGGCCCTGCCATGGCTGTGGTCTTCTGACCCTGGTCTTCAACTTCAGCAGTCCTGTGTCCTTTTCTGCCTGTGTTTGAAGTGACCACGCACTGCCTGTGTCCTGGTCATTGGTAATGTGGGCAGAGGAAACTTGCCCATACTTGTCCCTTCCAGAAAGGACTTCCTTAAGTGACTGGCAGTGACCAAGACTGAGGTAGTCTGAGGATGAAGGAGTCAGGCTGTAGTCCATTCACCACATAACACCATGATTTCCTGTTGATGAGCATCTGGGTTTCTGGCCAGGTGGGCTGATCACGTGCTGGTTTCTTGCCCCCTGCAGGGAAAAAAAAAAAAGAACACATTTCATTTAACATTGTTTTTTAAGCTACGTATTTTAATAATAATTTCTGTTGTATGAAACATCATATGCAAAGTTACTCATGTTAACCTATTACATATACATAATTAAAAACCAAAGGCATAAATTTTTATTTTATATATATTTAGAAATAATATAAAAAGTGATGAAATCTAGTTTTTTAAAAGGAGTTAACAGAAGCACTTCATAATACAATTTTAACAGAAAATCAAAAATAATGATATAGAATAGAAATATTGCCCAGATATTGTCTGTGAAAAATTAAAACATCAAGTTAATGCTATAACAAAAATCATGATAAAGAATCAAAAATCTAGAATTGTAATGTTTAGTTATGTTTGTCACAATGACAAAACTTTTTTAAACTTTTTCATATTTTCACATTTAGATTAGTCAAACATTTATAATATAAATAGTATTCTGCTGTTATTTCTCCTGTCAGCTTTCTCATTTTTAAGTAAACTTCTAGTCACTTTTGAAGTAAACTTTTTCACTGAAACATAAAATACATAGAGAAAAGTGCACAAACGCTATATGTCATTTAATAGATTTTCACCAATTGAGTAAACCAATGTAGCCATTGCTCAGATCAAGAATATTTTTAACAGAAATCTAGAAACTTCTCATCCAATATTTTTTCTTCTGGTCCAACTCAAGAGGGAGGAGTTAAAACTGCGGACCTATAATCCATTTCTCTCCTGATGACCAGGAAACCTTAATGGAAAGAAATGAAAAGAACCAACTGGGAATAATCTCCTTCTTAAATTTTTGTTTTTACAAAGTTTGCAGCTTATCTGGATACTTTCATAATAAAATATTAAAAGATAAGTTTTATTAAAAAGCTCTAAAGAGAAAACAGAGAAATGACTGAATCTCCTGATAAATAACAGACAGTAGTGATTAAGGTACCAAATCATACAAAAATATAAAACTTAGGTTAATTATGTATTAAGTCATAAAGGGGGTATTTTATAAGGACTTGCCCATCTGTTTTAACATAATTAAATAGACACTGCATCCATTTTCTTTGTGCCCCATTCACCAGGCATAGTCAGTTTTTCATGCTCTTTACATACTATTTCTTCATTATTGCCCCACGAAAAAAATCTGAGCAGGAAACTGATGCGCACAAAGGTGAGTATAATAACAATCTGGCGAATGTGTAGAATCTGTAGAGTAAAAAGAGAATGAGAACAGAAAGACAGGTATTTTATTTCCCCTATGAGGTTGTACTGAGTTGATTTAGAATTATGGACCTAATCTCCTTTTTAAATAACTAAACGTCTAGGTAAATAGGCAAATAGTGCCTGTTAAGAGAAGGCTAGCCATCTATGGAGCGTCCTAAAAAGGATGTCTCTGATTAAGAACTGTGTATTGTTTAATAAGTCCAGAATGTATGAGTGAGTGAGGCACGACTCCCTAGAAAATGGCACATGAACAGTAAAATACGATGGAGATGTCACATAAGTTTAACGCTCTTCTGCTGCGGCTGTAAAGCCACAAAACCTCACATGGAGACTTGTCTGTAATTCTAGGACAGATAGTCTAGGCTTGGTGTAGAAAGGGCCCAGGAACCATCCTCCATATCTTTTTCTAAAGCCTCCAGGCTTTGTCTAAAAATGTTGCTTGCCTGCACCCTTTTACTTACTAATAAAGCTTAATTTTTTGGTAAGCACTCAAATTTGTGTGTTTGATTTGACAACTTGATCCTTTGTGTTAGCTCAGTCAGATCAGTTTAGCCTATTTTCAAATGGTATTTAAATAGCATTGAACAGTCCATATACATTTGTACATGAATTGTTTGCCTTAATATTATCTTTATGACATTCATCCATAGCAGTGTATCTGCCTGTGCTTGAGCCAATTACATATATATGTGTATATATACATTCACATATGTGTATATATATGGAGATAGTCTTTCAGCTCTGTTCTTCAAAATTGTCTTTGCTATTTTTGTCTTTAATATTTCCTTATAAATATTAAAAGTTGCTCATTAATATTCATAATAATCATGCTGGGATTTTTATTGTGATTACAATGAATCTATAGATCAATTGGTGACATCTTAACAACACTGAGTCTTACAAGTCATGATCATGGTACATCCTTTTACTTATTTAGGTTTTCTTTAATCTCTTAAACATATATTGAAAATCTATTCTTGGATATTTAATGCTATTTAAATAGCATTGTTTTGTTTTAGTTCTGTTTTCTATTGCGCATATGGAAATAGATTTTTTTTTGTTATATTGATCATGAATCCTGCAAGCTTCCTAAATTTCTTCAACAATTCCATGTAAACTGGTATTACTTGAATGTATAAGTTATAAATTTCTTAAAGTCTTGTTTTATAATATCTGTGCCATTTCTGTTGATTTTATGGGAGGTTAGAGGTAGAAACAAATACTTATTATTAAGCTACTTTATGACCAAAAGTTAATACTAAGATTTATTCTTATTAAAAAATTAAATGAAATACAATACACATGAAAAAAGAATTTGTTCTTTATGTCCTGTGTTTATAAAATAGAGAAAATAATTTCTAGTCAATTAGATTGTTTTAGATTGTTTTATCTAAAGGATGTAGTGTTTAGAACATACCAAGAGCTGTAATTTTTGCTAATACATTTTATGCAATATTTGTTTGTACATGCATAATTATGAAGTGGGTGGTACTTTGAGAAAAAATAAAACTTAGAAGGAAATACAGTAAAAAATTGAAGAGTTATCATGAGGTACATGACTGCTTTATTATATTACTATACTTCCCCCATATCAATTTTTTAAAATAAATGCCTGTATCATTTACTATTTGTGACAAAAGGTTGTTTTTTTCTTACAAAATGTATGATAAAATGGGAAATTATAATTATTTTATTCAGTTAATGAAAGCTAGAACCGCCAACATAAGAGCTAACACTTTATCATCCTTAACTTTATTTTTCTCCTATCTGTAAAGCCCTTTGGCAAGAATATACTCTGTATGCCACACCTGCCTGTCAACTCTACTGTTCTATCAGCTGATTAGTGTCAGCCAACACTGGTGTTTTATAGTTGGTGATTTATTGGATTCATTATTTCAACCCATATGAATACATGGAACAAGAGAGTACGCCACACTGAATTAAAAAAACTACTTATTTTCGTAGTTTTTTTTTCAAGGTAGAAAAGAGAGACATTACCACCACTAAACAAAATAATAGCATCTGTTAGTGATGCAAACATGAACATTTCATCCCTCACTGACGGGGAAAAGTCTTTCGTAGAGAAAGATGATGGCACATTCATCGATTTGGTGCTAGCCATACACTTTCTATCTCTGCCACTGTAAGAAGGGCACCCTGACTGCAAAGGCACTTTTTATTTCTGTGAACTAAATAAAATAACAACTAGCTACGTAGATGGTTTTAAAGTTTACAGACAAGTAAAGAACATGGCACATTGTCTGGTACTTGATAAATATTCAGTAAACAAAACTTTAATATGTTTCAAATTAGAAGACAAATAGATTTTTTTTAAAATCTAGCATTTGAATAAAGGTTTTACCTAAGGTTGTTATGACTTCACCAATTGATAAATATCCCAAAGTATAAAAACATGTTAATCAGCGAATTTATAGTTCTTTGTGATTTTTGGATAAATATTTTACAAAGCATATCAGATATTGATGTTCTATTTTGTCTTTAGAACACCACAGGCAAAGCCGTGATAAGTGATACACTTGATTTCCTTCTTCGATTTGATCATGAAGGCAGGTCTGGGAGTGGCAGGGGGATGTCACTCCAATTCTGATTTTAAAGAGTATTTTCACTTGTTGATAACTTAAAATTAATGAGGTCTCTTTTCTCCCTTATACTATAGTTCTCAACTTGTTTTGGGGGAAATATCTTGAGCAGAACTCGGTGGGAAAAGAATCTCTACCCCTTTCTTTTCCAAATTCATTTTTTTTTAAGATTTTCATCATATATATATTGAAGTATAGTCAGTTTATGATATATCAATTTCTGGTGTACAGCATAATGCTTATGGTTACCAGGGGAAAGGGGGTGAGAAGGGATGAATTGGAAGTTTGATATTTGCAGATACTAATTAATATATATAAAAATAGATAAACAACAAGTTCCTACTGTATAGCACAGGGAACTATATTCAATATCTTGTAGTAACTTATGGTGAAAAAGTATATGAAAATGAATATATATATGTCCAAATTCATTTTTATCCCTTCCTGGCTCAACAAAAACTGTATGGAATCAATACCACAGTGCTCTGTGGGAAAAAAAGAAAAGCCTTCTGCTCTCTTAGCTCTGCTGGAAGCTGGAGCGTGCCAGGCCCCTGCGCAGTAGTGCACAGAATTCTAGCTTGCTTGCTCCTTTCTCTGTATTTTGGGCTCAGAGATTACACTATATCTCTATGTGAATATGGACAAATAGCATTTACCAACAAGTTTCTGTCTACTTTCTCTTGTTTAAAAAAAGAAAAAAAAAACTTAAAAAAGAAAAGTGATTACAGAAGGTCAGCAAAAGGTGGGTGTGAGGTGTTTCGGTAAAGTCAATGGGCATTTTGACAACATGGCTTCTCCTTTGGCGTGTTTAATTGTGATGTTTAATGGACATCCTTGCAGTTTAAGGTGACACTTTAAAAATAAAATTCTCTCCTAATGAAAAAAATTAAATTAAATTAAATTAATTGCTTTCAAATATTTTCCGTGTACTTAATCACTTTTGAGTTAAGATATGATTATTCTCCTACGTTTCAATAAAATGTGAGGACACACAGTGATTATTTAAAAAGCAGATCTTAGAAAAATCTGCATTGCTATGACATAAATGTATATTGTCTTTAGTGTTCCAATCTATGCCCCTGTGATTAAGGCATCCAGAGGAACAGGAACTAATATTCCCTTAAGTTATATTTTGTAATTATCACATCACTCATCCAATTTAATCATGTCATCGTGTTCAACATATTTGGTTTTTAATGATATTCAAAATCATTCAGTTAATCTCTACATCACATAGTACAAAATAAAATCTTATTTTTTTTCAATCTTTTCACCTTTACCAAAAAATTTCATCTTCCTATGAAGATTCAAGTTGTTCAGTGAGGAGCTAATATATTTGAATTATGCAACTACATTTCTGAACCAACACTTTGTGTCTTCACCCTGTTAAAATGTCAGAGTCAGGCATGGAGTAAGTGATATCTTTAAGGAAGAGAGAACCACTTTTATTTGTCTTAGTCTTCTTTTTTCTATACTAATGAGTGAATTGTAAAACTCATTTAAATATTTTGTTAAGTGTAAAATTAATACCCAAGTTAGTATAATCTTCTAAAACTGAAAAAAAAAAAAAATAAAGTAGGAGAGTGATTAAAATTGTTTCAATTCTAGTGCAATTTCCAGGTGTTATTTCCAATAGAATTTGGACATTAAATCATGGATTTGCTCTCAAAAGGTTAATTACAAAGCTATTTCATGTTTCTTAAAATGCATGCCTTAGGCATGATTTGGTAATACTACCCATGTTTATGGTAATAGGTGTGCTTCTGCTCTGTAGGGGAAAAAATCAATGTTTCAGGGAGACATCTGTAAATAAGTCTTACGTGTTGTTTAAAATGAAGCTGTCCTCTTCATAAATACATTTCACTATATTAAGCAGGAATCTACTGAACTGTCAGCCCCATCCCCTCCCCAGTAAGATGATATAAAATAACTCAAAACCAAAAGAATAGATGAGAAGAAAAATGCCGCACTCCTCCCACGCCAAGCCTTGTCATTATACCTCTTCCAGTTTTGTTTGCATCCCCTGTGACTGGACCAGAACACCTTTCGGATCCCTGTGCCTATTATGCAGAGCAGAAAGTTGAGAAGCAATTTTTAGAGTTGCGCTGATTGGGATAATCTTCTTCATGATGTGCTGATCTCAAAAGCCTGGTATCCCTGGGGTTGAATTCGGAAAGACGTAAATCTGTTTCCTAACACTACATTTTGTAATGTGTAAATTAATAACTTGACATTTCACAGCTGCTTTAAAGGCTGTGCTTTAAAGAATGAAATATCAATCACAAATATACATCTACCCAGAAATGTCAAATCCCACCCAAATGAATACCACCGCAAATTAGCAGCGGGTCACATTGTTCTGCTGCCTTTCACCTGTGATGCATTTGCTTCCTTTCCAGGTTAAGAGCTCCCCTGGAGAGGCTTAAACCTATTTTCTACCTCATATAAAAGATGGGTGGTGAGCTGTTTTAATAACAGAACGTAGTATCCAAATGCTAAACCTATTTGTAAGAGACAATGCGGTATAATAAAAGGAGGAATTAAAATAGAAGTCAAAATACCTGGATTGAGTCCCCCAGCCTGTGCTAAAATGTTACTTGGATCAAGGTCTCTCATGTCCTCAGTTTTCTTTAAAATTGGCCTTGCCTATTTCACAGAATTACCTAAAATTGCCTTGCCAATCTCACAGGGGCTTACACAGAATGAGCTAATAAATGTTCCATTTTAATTTAAAATACAAGCTTACAGAATTACAAGGAATTGTTAATGTTCAAAAGAACAATGCTTCCTCTCTGGTTGTGCACACTTATGTCATGATATGTACTCTGCCCATCAGGTCATTACAGGAATGACAATTTGTCTCACATAAGGAATAATTTAGTAAAATAAACTGTCATTCAGTGACTGGGTTCACATGAGTAAATATAGGCAAGAGCTGCTTAACTACATTTCATGTCTAAAGGGCATCTGTCATCTTTTTATTAATTTTCAGAATACAGTTCAAATTCTGTGTCTCTAATATGCCATTTCTGATTCCCAAGTAGTGATTAATTCTTAGAATTCTATAGGATATTTTTATACTTTTACTATATGAATGGAGTGTACACTGTATTATAATTACTTGCTGAATTTAATTTGTGACTTCCTAACTGGACTATAAAATGCTTGAAGATGGGAAAAATATTTTATTTACTTCTATATACCCTTGGCACTGAGCAGTGATCTGTCCACATAAGGTTCAATAAAAACATACTAAGTGAATGAACAAGACGTAGATTGATTGCACATTATCTTGATTATCCAGTTATTGGGAGGATATGCTAATCTTTGATCTAAGAAATTTAGGAATGATACAGAGCTTTACTTAATCCCAGCCAGACCTGGAGCCGATCAAAAAATTTTGGTAACTTTTTATTTTAAAGAATTATCAATACGAAGGGTATTCTTAAAAAATTTATTTCATCATTCATTAATGTATTCATTTGAATGAATTACATAATTGATTAAGATCATATTTTTTTGCTAGAAAAGCTATGTGTCAAAGCACTATTTCCTTAAGTAAAATTTTACCCAAACCATATAATGCAGTAAATTTATTTTTTTAAATTTTGATACTTGTTGCATTATAAGTAGAACGAATTTGCCAAACACATGCGAGAAATTCAAGAAATGTATGCATAAGTGTTCAATTTGTCAACTGATTGAACTGGAATCAATTATATGTGTAGGGTTTAACATTACTGTTTCATAAATTGTTTTTATTTAATTCTGTGTTAGATTATGTGAAACAAGTTACTCACAAATTAAAATAAAAATAAGATTCTTTTTTCTTAAGTGATATTTAGGAGAGTAATATCCTATGGAGGTCACAACAAGCAATTTATAAAGTGGGATCACAAATCAGAGAGCTCATTCAAAGAAACTATTAAGCATTGAGATTTTTGAGAACATACACTTACAGAAATTATAAAAGTGGCTGAAGGATGCTTACTTTCATATTTTACACAATTTTATTATAATTATATTACAAAACGAGTCTATGATCTGTGACATCTCTCTCCATCTTTGTAAGGAGAATGGCTTCATTTGTTAATGTCTTCAGCAGTAGAAATAATATTGTGTTTCTAGTCCTGGAATGAAATAAGCTTTACATAATTATGTATACACTAACAGAAAATAAAATCTTGTTTTAGATTCTTCACACTAATATAAAACCAATTGTTAAGATACACTGATTAAAAGATTTTCTGATACACAGTAGGACTTTACGGTGAAGATTCAAATTCAGGGAAAGGCTGAAACACCATAATTAAATGCAAACCCAACTTGGGTTCTGATTGCTTTCTAAGTCATAATTTGAAAAAAAAAAATTATTTCCTACAAGGACATCATCATTAGTCATTCTGGCTCAATTTTTGGAACACAGTCATGCACACCCTAACTCATAGGCATACTTTCCTTTTCTCTCTAAATATAAGGCTGACAGTCAAATTTCAGGCCTGGACAGGTGCTCTAATTCAATTAACTGTCCTTGGCTGGGACTGGGGAATAGTTTCCACCACAATCACTATATTTCTCTCCTATGGTACAGCCTACTTTCTCAGAAGCAGAATTTATTGGTTTTTAATCCTATCTACAAATGTTGAAAGAAAGAAAACAAAACATAAACTTCAAGCATCTGTCCACAGTTTCTAGTACTGACTCATCATACCTGAAATTTTAATTTGTTGGCATTTAATAACATTGGAAGGGGGAGACCTATGTCAGGGCTAACTCATTTTCATAGTTAGAAGATGCTGATAAAAAAGCAGTTATTGGTAAATATCCTCCTGAAGAATGTATGTGTATGTGTATATATATATATATATATATATACACACACACTATAATATCCATACACATTTTCCAAGAAATTTTACATCTAGGAATTTATTTTTTAAAAATTTAAATACAACATATATCTAAGCTTATTTATAGTATAGCCTATTTAAAATAAAAACTAGAAATACTGAAATGCCAAATAAGAAGAGAATAGTTTAAATATATTAAGATTAAATTAGCATACAGTTAAGGCACGTAGAAATTTGAAATTCCTATATATAATGCATTATTAAGTTGAAAAAGAATAATAATTCTACATGACTAAAAATAAAGCAAAAAAACAGTAATATGCAGATATTTTTAACCACATATAACTGGTAATGGAGTTATATTTTTACTTATCTGCATCTGGTTACTTTTCTAAAAGAAGCATATATATATTTTGAAATTAAATTTTTTGATTAAAAACAAACAAACAAAAATAACTTCTGCAAATACAAAAGATACTCCTATCATTAGACGATGAAAATCCACTAACAGAATTCATTCTTAAAGGAATAAAAGAAGAGTTCTTTAATAAGGTTTATGCAAAGTGTTATTTAAGGCAGCTTTATTCATAGAAGCGAAAATTTTAAATTACTTGAATACTCAATATTAGGAAAAATTTTTAAAGAATATGGTTAAAACTTGTAAAGCATTACTCTTAAAAATATATTTTAGAAGATTTTAATGGACTGGAAAATGAAGAAAAGATTAAAAATAAGACTACAAAATCTGTATACTTTCTCAAGATTTTTTTTAAGTCAATGTACTATAAGAAAAAAAAAAACTGCAAACTATAAGAAATACCGTTAGCTTTCAGGTGCACATCCAACTTCAGAAATTTTTAAATGTAAAGAATTCACATTCATAATAGACAGAGTAAATACAGCAAGAAAAAAACAGAATATGCAAAATACCAGACTGAAAATATGGGCATGATTTATATCATTGCATTTTATGTTTTGTCAAAAAGAACTTAAAATAATAATCATTTTTGCTCTAAATATGCTAGATTACTTCTACTTCCATCACTGGTCCAACTTCCATTATCATTGCTACTGAATTCACCACTATTAACATGAATATATTATTAAATATATTCTTCTCTCTATTAAGCCCTTTACCTAATCATTTAATAGTGTTCATATTGACATCTCCTTTTAATAGATGAGGAAATTAAGGACTTTTTAAGAACCTTTAAGTAAACTGTCAATCTTTTACAGCCAGTACATAGGGAGCCAGGATTAAAACCAAAATTTGTCTTGGTTCAAAAATTTGGATATGATAAAGTGTTAACCATAAATATGCACAGTATATTCAGAACAATATATTCTGATTGCTATTTTTTAAATACTTTGGATGAATAAGCCTCATTTTCTTTTGCTCATAGAATAATTTTGATTTGATTCAACAATGATACCTGAAAAGTAATTACTCAAACTTTATTTTTCCAGTTCAATCATATGTTAAAAATAAAAAGTTTATATGATTTTATTCATTGGAAAACTTAAAATTTTATTATTTTTATTTACATTACAGTTTAGTCAAATTAAATAAAAAAGTGTATGTTTTCATATAGGTTTGACTTTTGGTCTTTGTCTCTGGAATAATGTGGCTGACATTTCCACTATTGTTGTCTGCCTTTTTGGTGCTAAATCATCCATTCATTTATAAGACAGAAACATAAAGGGTTGATAAACACATGAACTATTCTGTATCCCTCAATTTGGAGAATTCCTAATTTTGTGGGGGTAGATGATACTTTTACGTTATTCTAATAAAAGTTTTAAGGAAGTACAAAAATAAACTCACTTACTTCCTTCTTCCCTCCATGGAAAGTCAATCTCAAATTGATTTTACAAAGACTCCACATACGTTTTAAAATTCCATAAAGGATTCCCAGGGGGTGTGCAATTTAAACCTCTCAGAAACCCTTCTATATTGGTGGGCCAGTAATTATTTTTCAAGTGTAACAGTTGAAACATCTGCATAAGGAGATAGTTGATATTTACATAAAATATATTTGAACATTGACTTTTTTTTTTCCACTATGAAACACCATTGAGAAATGGAAGGAAGACTCATGAAGTAAGGGACTCCCTCCATCTCCATGCTTACTAATTCTGTGTTCTTGGGTATCATGCTCAGTTTCTTCTGTAAAAGAGGAATGAGGAGGTACTTTGCCACAGTTGGATAAGTAAACGAGAACTTAGGACAATGAGTGGTGGGTAGTGTGTAGACAATAAATGCTGCTTGGTGGTGGCAGTAATAGTAGTAGCAGCAGTAGTATTTGCCTTTGGGTATAATAGAAAAAAAAATATTTAGGAGCCACGCTGGATCCATAAACCCCTGTTGACAAGACTACTCCTAAAAGATGAGACTGGTCATAAAAAGACATTTTTAAAAAACATTTTTTCCTAGCTCCAATATTACCTGCTCAACAGATATTTCAGATCGTCTCGAATTCTTCCCAATTACTCCAATTAATCAAAAAGGATGTTTTCTTTGTATTTTTTAAAAAATATTTTATTTAATACTGCATGAAACCTCCTATTGTTGAAATTGCTTCTTTTGGCTTATATCAACTGCTGTCAAATCATTAATCCCTAATATCAGAAAAAAAAGATTTTCAAGTACACATTGCTGATGTCTGATCCAAGGAAGGCCTGACATCATTTCCGAAACAGATGGTGACTCACGTTCTCAATGTACAACAGAGATGGTTAGAACACTTTGAGCATGATAACTTCAACGGGTAAAACCTACATAAAGAAAAGCTCTCCGCAGTGCTCAGTGATTTTTAAGAGCGCAAGCGGGTCCTGCGGGAAGTAAAATTATCATGAACGTGCTCCTGTTTAGAGCGGAAGTTATGGGAAAAGTACCACTGGAATAATAAGCCCCGGCCATAGACCATGGCCACTATGGGGATTATATTGTGGGGACTGACTAACTGATAAGTATGAACTTTTAAAACAATGGAAGTTTCATGTACTGCAGCGGCTTAGCCAATATCCAAGAGGTATCCTTGCGTTTCCCATCACCAGTCACTTCTATCTTGCAGGACAAAGTACACGTGGAATTTTGACCAATGGTGAGAAATAGGGAGATTTGCCTGTTGCCACCGCATCCCTTCTTCAAAGGCCTTGTAATAAAAACAAAATTGTATTTGAACTGCTTTTATGGAACGATGAGCACCCTCACTCTGCTGCTATATTGTTATGCCTGCTTTATTTCTCTGATTAATTCATGTTAGAAAAATATATGAGAGTAGATCAATGTTCTGTTTTCAGTAGCTTAATTCACAGCTTCCTGTATAAAGTCTTCAATTCTGGGACTCTCAGAGTTGCACTGTTAGAATGGAATACCGTGTCCTGCACTTGTGATTCTTTCTGGCTCTGTTTGACCTTTGTGTACCCTTCCTGCTTACCATGGAACCCTGGACAGTCTCTGCATACAATGAATACATACTGAGAGCATAAATCATCACCTGTCACAAATTTTGACTGTAAATTCCTTAGATGTACAAGGCACAAACCAAATTACACTCATTGGGAATCTACTTTAACTATATTTGGCCTCTCAATTTAAAAAAAATCCCAATCATCTCTAATATTGCTCTTGAACAATGAATTTTGAGTTATCTTAGCCACAGAAGAGTTAAAATATCTGGGGGACTTCTGTCATGATACTGTGATATTGAGCTGTATATCTTTGTCTGTTCACCTGTCTTTGTAATAGCATTCTCTATTTTTCTACCCACCAGCATAACCCTAGTTTTGTGCAAACTCAGTGTTATCTTTAAAGGCCATAGGAACTTACATCAATCATTCTTGCTCCCTAATTTTCCAAACAGTAAAACCTGACAATTTCTCCTCCTCTAGTTTGCTATCACAATATACTCTTGAAATCTTTAATGAGTTTGATTCTAAATCTGAACTTGCTTCATGAAGCAAAACATTTTCTGTTACAGCTGAGTAGCAACTCCCCTCATTAAGTAAAACTAGTTATATACGGTGATAGATAATAGTTTTGGCAAGTCTCCATGTAAATGGAGGTAATACACGGTAGAGGGACAGACTGTTCATTCACAACACCGTCCATTGAAAAGCTGCCAATAGTTTCATACCACATGTCTTCCCTATAAATAGTTTCAATAGTCTTATGGGTAGAAGCAAAGAATTTAGATTGTTTCTAACAAGTGCATGGCTTATATTTTTTAAAGGATAATCTCTAGATCTAAAAAATAAATTTAAAAACTGTTTTGAGGACAGTGGCTCTGATGCATGACAAGCAAGAAGCTCCTATATATTTGCGTTGTATTTCTTTCTTTTCTTTTTTTTTTTTTTTTAAATCTTTTCTGTGGAGATAGAGTCCACAACATTTTAAAGACAGTGTTTTCTATTTCCACAAACAAATCCATTTAAGCTGACCCAGCCAGGACACCCAGTTATATTCTTTTGCCAACAAAATGTTTTCAGTCTCCAAAAGCTCTTGATGCTCATCCAAATATTCTTCCCTGAAGGTAATGGCACTGAGCAAAAGGTATCCCAAAAGACACTTACTTTTGCAATTCAGCAATCAATTCAGCGTAAGTTTCTAAGAATTCATCTTATTAGCTTTTTTTTTTAAACTCAGGGAAGCAAGCACTTATTATAACCATCTTATTTATGGTCATTGAAAAATATACACACAAAACTTGATTAAAACCCTTAATTCCTCTCATACCTGGACTCTTCTGATTGTTAGACATCACAATGCTTATACAAAGGTTTTGTTTTATTTCTATTTTTACCAACAGAAGGCCCAGACCAGCAACTAACACATGCATCTCTCCATCCCTGCTACATCCTCTCGTCTTTACAAAAGTTAGTGAGTGACACTCAACTTTTCTCTTTCGCATTTAGAAAAGTTATCACATGTTCAGTTTATATCTCCCTTCTGGACCCACCAATTTCCTTTTAATGATTTTTAACCCCACTCCTAATCCTAATGCTCCAAACCTTAGCATTACTACTACAAACAAAAACGAAAACAAAAACAAAAAGAAGGAAGAAGGGAGGGCTCGGGAAACTTTTCTGAAATTTCCAGCCTTTTTTCTCTGAGACATTGCTCTTTCAGTGTAACCTTTTGAACAGACTGAAAGTTGGTCATTTCAGAAAACAGAGACCCAGGATTTTTTATTATCGACGCATGCCCAAATAAATAATTTTTCCCTTCTTCCTTCATTGTTAAGATAAAGGATTATTTTTTCTCTAAATTCTCTGCAAAACTTTCTCTCTTTTTGAATCACCTATTTTGAATCTCCCCCCAAATTTCTATAAAGAGCCACTTTTGAAGGCATGAGAGACAGTGGTAGGCTTTCCTTATAAAAATTCTTTGGTTATACCCTCAAAAACAAAACACTATGACAAAAGAGAACCCAAAAAGATAAGAGACAAAGGAAAACATTCAAGAGGCTGAAGTTATAAATTGTTCAAATTAGCGTTCTTCAGTTTAGAAGACTAAAAAGAAACATAATTTCAAAGGCTCTAAACATGAAAACTGTCAGTTTATACGCTTAACTATAATCATGTTTAGATACATTAAAAAGTTTCCCCATGTTTATGTGGAACTGCTCAGTTTTTCCAGGATCCGGAGCACTAAAAGCACCTACGAAGGTATTGACCGTTTGAGTTTATCTCTGGTACCGCCAACGCACCAAGCTATGCTCATCCTCCAATAAAACATCTGCAGGATGTAAAAGGTCTTGACGCTCATCCAGAAAGTCTTCTTTGGAGTCAATAGCACTGAGCAAGCAGTCTTACCAGGTGTCAGATACTTATTTTGGTTCATCTGTTAATGAAAAATGCTTTAACAGACAAAAGAAATGCAGACTAAAAAGTTGGAAAAGAGTGTTGTAAATGAGTTTTCTGAAGATTTTTTAAGATCCTCTTGTGCGTAAGTCATTTTTCAACCAAGTCATTTTACGGTGCATGCTGGTCCTAGTATTTAAACATATTCTACTCTCAGTAGTGGGTCTATGTCACCAGTAGTGTGTTACAAAATAATCTGAGGCCTTTTTGGATGTTCTGGCAGTTGCCAGGAACAAAATGTATAAGCTAAGAACTAACATGTGGAAAAGTCAGCCACACAGCCGGATGCATCATTAGCAATACTTGTTTCTCTGGTTCAATACTTACTGCACCTGCGCTCTTTCTTGATGTTCCCAGAGCAGAAAGATGCAATTTTCAGTTAGTCCCTTTAACTGTGGTCAATTACAGAGCACCCCTAACCTATTCACTCATCCCATTCTTTGCACAGGCATTTTCCAGAAATTGAATGCACAGACCTGTGATTTTTACTTTCAGACATATCTCTAGAAAGATAGGCAAGAAGAAAGAAAGGGAGGATGGGAAGGAAGGAGGGGAGGAAGGAAAGGTGGGAGGAAGGGAGAAAACAACAGACAACACAGGAAATTTAAATGCAAGAAAAATACACATACGGTTTCTATATTTTAAGTTCCCTGACAACTTTATACAAATAATTTTGAAAGATTATAGGAATAAAAAGTGTAGGCCAACTTTCAAAAGTGACTTAAGAGGAAGTATTAAAGATTAAGAACCCTTAAAATTAAGCTATAGTTGACACTTTCCTCCTCTGCTGACATGAAATTAATGTCTTTAAAAACATATTTATATATACATATATAAATATATAAAATCTGGAAAAATGTTTACCAAAACATGCATAGGTATACAAATTGTTTTTGTGAATAGAAAAAGAGGAAAGACAATCCAAACTACCTTATATTTTTTCAAAAGCATACTGGAAGACTAAATTAAAAACATATATATATAAAAATATACCACTTTGACATGATTAAAAAGCTATAATTAATACATTAGCCAATTAAATTTAGTAATATTTACCAAATATATTTGTCCACGTGGAAAATTACAAAAAAGAGAAAAGAAAAAACAAAAAACTTAATAAGGGAATTAAACATCATTTCCAGATACAGGACCAACACACACAAATCAAAAGGATTCATTAAATCAGTAATAATCACTGAGAAAACATAATATATAATTCAAAAAGAATTCCACTCACCTTGGCAAGAAAAAATATGTTACCTAGAAAGTATATATATATTTTTAAATTATTATATGTGAATAAATTTATAAAACTGCAAGCATAGATTGCCAAAATAATTGGAAAGTAAAATTTAATCTAGATTTCCAATGAAAGCACAATCAAAAAAAGGCAAATAGTGACCAAAAATATTTACAAAAGTAAAACACAAATGAAAGACGGGAAAAGGTATCAGCAGTATGTGTCTATTCCCTTCCCAGATCTCGGCTTTGAGCCACTCAAAAACTATGGGCCAGTGCACCCACTACCCCACCTAAGTGCCAGTGAGTCCTACTTCTCTGGAAAATAGAGCGATAGTCCCAGCAGACATGAAGTCCAGAGCTACTGTAAACCACATCTCCATTTGTTGTTTTCTGACATTACATAACTGAGATTCACATTTTGAAAAAATGGTTGGGGTAAGTTCTCTTTTGTGCCATAGTTACTCTGCATGTCTCTTACTTCTTCAAAATGATTTTAATTGAAGGTCCAAGTCCTTTCAGTTGAGAATAAGAATTACTTACATCTTTATATACTGCTTTATTTTAAATCATTTTTATGATAATACCATCTTTCCCCCCAAAATACCCAAAGAATAACCCCTTTATTATTATGAACTTTATTTCCCTGGTAATATTCCTTCAGGCATTTACTTTGTCTGTTACTAGTATAGCTATACCTGGTTTCTCCTGATTTGTATCTCTATGGTACGTATGTTCCCACTGGAGTTGTAGAAGGCAAAAAATAACTCCTCCCTTCGTTTCTTGTATTAGGAAACAATTTGTAGATCTGCTGACAGAGAAACCAAACAATTTGAATACTAATAAAAGACCAAAGACTTAGGTTAGCTGTGAAACATAATGACTGTGTCCTCCTGAAACAATCTATGCTGGACATCATTTCTACACAGAAAAGCCTACTGCTTGTATGACCAGATGGGAATAAGATGCCATATAAAAGAGATCCAAGAGAATGGGAGACAAATAGGAAGAGCAAGAGAAAGTCAGAGAAAGCCTGGAAGCATTGTGCCTGTTCTTTCTCCTCCTCGGGAGAGGACTAGACATTCCCTCATTTCTAGGTAAACATGGAAAAATGGGAAAAGTGTCCTGCCCCAACAAGTGCAACCCTGCAAGACAGTATTATCTCTATGTGTTACAGATGGGAAATTGGAAACTTACAGAGTTGTATTAATTAGTTCATCGTATACCTACTAATTGAAACATCTGGAGTTGGAAGCCAGAATCAACTGGACAAATGTCATGCCTCATTCAGAAAGTCCACCCTTCACATGTACACATTCATGAAATGTTTTATGGGAGGCTACTAAGTAAATAACTACTAACAGCTGGAGAAAATAGGATGAAAATAACAGAAACTATGCCTTCCCTTATAAAACATGGTGTCATGGAAATTCAATTAAAATGCTTTGTAGATAAAGTGTTTTGATAATCAAGTCTGGCATGTTGTACAACCATAGCAGGGAACACAGTCTCCAGCTGGGGGTTGGTGAAAGGACCCCTCCACAGTGAGGACAAGCTGGCAAGGTGAATGAATCATGGACACAAGTGGGAGTAGCAGTAAAAAAGAACATCTTGTGCAAAACATGGGGTAAAAGAAAACACAGAGTCATTCAGGAAACAAAGGACATTCAATTTGCATGGATTTGGGACTTCATTTTAAAAAGCAAGGGGTAGGGGCCTTGAAGTTTTTTTTAAAAAATGAAGTAAAACTTGATCTGATTTGTACTTTAAATGATTTGCTTAATTTGTATTTTGGAAAATGGATTAGGTGAAATTAAGACTTAATTATAAGAAAATAACTAGGAGGAGGTAGCAATAAAGGAGCCAAGAAATGATGTTGGCCTAAACTAGCAAAGTGGTACTGTAAACAGGAAAGTGTGAGTTAACCCAGAGGAAACATACAAAAGAAAAGCATGGGAGGACTTTGGCATCATTTGGATAGGAAGGAAAAGGAATTGGAAGGGGAATGCTAAGTCTTCTCTTGGGGGCAATTAATTGGATTGGAAGGAAGGAAGGAAGGACCACTAAAGAAGGAAACTGAGTTAGAAGGCCCAGGATAAATGAACTTTCTACATTGAATGTGTTGAGTCTGAGCTGTCTGCGAGCCAAACGAATGAAAACATGCAGTACGATAATGAAGAATCAGATCAAAAGTAAAACACCGTCAGAAAAGAGGGACACTGATTTGGAAGACGGGAGATCCACTGACCATTTAGGGAAGAATGCTGAAAAGGGCCAAATGAAAGGGGTAAATGAAAAAGACACCACAAATAACATTAAAGAGAAGACTGCTATAAGGAAAAATGGAAGTGATGGGTTCTGGAAAATAAGCAAAAAGTTTTTAAAATAATACACATGTTTAATGATGACAGAAATTATAGGAAGATTAAGTATGACAGACCTGGAAAAAATAATGGTCAATTTGAGAGCAGTATCGTAGGTTAAAGGAGACCATAAAAACTTTGCTGTCTGCCAATTTAGAGATGGAGTCAAATTCTCCTCCCCTTGATTTGGGTTGACCTACAGAACTTACTTGACAAATACACTCAAGTGGAGTGGGACTTCCTACGACTTTCAAAGTGAAGCCATGAAGAGCTAGTGGCCAGTACCACAGCTACTAAGATCCCTAAACCACCTGTGAAGAAGTACCGCTACCGTGCAGGAGATGTAGTGCGGAGAGGTGCTCACATTACATGGAGAAGAGAGAGGCTCAGGCGTCCGGCTTTCCGCCAAGGCAACAGGCACATGAGTAAAGACATCTTGGACACCACCCCCACCCCCAGCCCAGCTGCCAGCTTAATTTCACTGAGTTACCCAAGTCAACACCATGTGAGATGGAAAAAATTCTGTCAGCTAAGCCCTGACTAAGAATCATAAAATCATGATGTATAACATATAATAAAATAGCTGTTATTTTAAGTCACTAAATTTGGGTGTGCTTTTTAAATGCAGCAACAGATAACATGAGCCTATCTTGGAAGGAGAGTGCTGCTTCAATAAAAATAACATAGATTGTGCGACAATCCATAGCATTGGCTTTGGTACCTGGAGCCAGATGCAAAGTATAAGACCCTCGGTGGGGCTTTAGTGATCCTGGAGAAAATGGGTCTTTATGATGTACTCACAGAAATATTAGTGACACCGTCAACTATGGTAATGCCAACTAAAAATTGTCACTTGCCACCTGCCGCTACAAGGGTGAGGTCACTAACCACTGCACTCGCTGACCCTCAACACACCCTGAAAGGAGTTCAGGGTGGGGATCAGGAATGAGGCACTCTGTGCTCTGCGAAAAAACTGGCAGAACAGACCTTCAGATAGATATTTTCAGAAGATTTTATGAGCCTCATTTCTTGCATCTTCTCATCTCATATCTAGAATAGCACTAAGATCATTAACAAAGACATCTGTTCCTCCTGACTAGCAGCAGCCTTCTTGTGACTAATGGCAACCTTCTGCCAAAGTGTGTGCTTGACTGCACGTATTCCCCCTTCACCAAAGTCACATATATACTGACCTCCCCCTCAGCTCTTTGGAGCAGTTCCTCAGAGCTATCTGAGAGGCTGTCTCCTGGGCTGTAGTCCTCACTTTGCCTTAAATAAAACTTAACTCACAACTCCCAAATGTTGTGCTTTTTTTTTTTTTCAGTCAACAGTAACATGCAAAATGGAAAATATAGCTAATTAACAGGTGGATTTAGCTAGATGGAATTCTAAGTTAAATGTTAAATGTGACAATGAATTCAATCTTTTTTGCTTGTGATAAGGTACAGATAAAAAGATAAGCTAAGAAAAAACCTTCAGTGTTCAAGCAGAATTTAGAGGGAATCTAAAAGAGCCAGAATTTTCTGATTTGAAAAATAAAAGGATTTCTCATCCCTAGTTTCTCCAAGGGGAAAAAATGTTATCACTGAAGGAATGGTTTCAGGGCAAATGTTCAACATGTTCAATATCCAGGGCACTACCAGTAAAGCAGATAAAAAAGTAAAGACATCAAGAAATGTGACTATAAGATCTTTTGTTTAAATCTTAGAACAATTTAAGGTAGGAGAGTCTGTCTTGCAAAGAAAGGCGGGTGTACGTTGTCTAATGGAGCAGATTATAATTAAAAGGCATTTGACCAGCTTGGGTTGAAAGAGAAAGAAGCACAGAGAAGAATTTTAACTTTAACAAAGTAAAAAAAAAAGTTTTTAAAAAAATTTTGAAAGGGAATCTGGATTCCCAAACTTTTATAGGCAGGAAGAGAGCTGAGAAGTCTACTCCATTGCAAAGATCAGGCATTTATTATATAAAGGGAAAGTGGAATCAGAATGTGGGGCCAAGAGTGGTAGAGAATCATTTCCAGGAATTAGGACTTGGCCTTAAAGAAGAAACCGGTGACAAATACAGCTACACAGCTGCTTTCGTCAGTGCAGTGTACTATTTCCTTGTTACTTATTCTTCAGTTGACTTCTAGAACAACACTGTCTCCAGATTATCTTCTTAATTCACTAGTTATTGTTCTCAGCCCTCTTTGCTCTAGCAAAACTTGTATTTCTCCCAAAAATTTGTGACAGTGGACAATGCCAGGGTTCATCCTGTCTACATTCATATCATTGATAATCTCTTCTGTTCTCTAGGCTTTACGTGTTTCCAGAATTCTGATGAATACCATGTTTAAAACTCAGATTCTCTCTTAAATTCTAGACTCATCTATCAGTGACATCTACCATTGAATATCTATCAGATTTCTCAAACACCACATGTATAAAACTTCACTCCTGCTCCCCCTCAAACCTCTTCCAATGAAAATTTGCCAACTTACTTAATGACAACACCAGTCTTTCAGTTGTTGAATCAAAATGTTTGGAATTATCCTTTATCCTTATTTTCCTCATTCACTCCACATTCAGTCCATAAAACATTCTATTGGTTCCACCTTTAAAATACAGCCATCACTTCCTCCACCAGATTTTTTTTTATTGTCAATTAAATTATGCTCAAAATTCAATTCTTCTAAGATTCTGGGTTGAATTAACTTTGGAGAGATTCTTGTGTGAAATTTGGAGACAAAAGTGAAGCTGTGGCCATTGCTCTCTGAGGACATGTTAATGAATTGTGATGACAGACGAAAGCACAGGAGCTGGCAGGTGTGATTTTCCTTGCTGTCCTCAATGCTGTGAGGACAGTTCTTCCAATTTTTGACACTGCGCACCCCAAGCCAACCACGAGAACTTAGTTGTGAACCCCAAATACCTGCCATGGACTACGATAGCAGTTGCCAGCTCAGAGCCCCACTAGGCCTGTTCTGCTTCTCAAAGTGACTTGTTGGTGACTCTTCCTGGCTTCCCAAAACTCACTGGACTTTTACTTCCTAATTTTGTCTGAAAATTGTGCAAGGCCTAATATGTATATTTTCACATAGACTATATATACACACACACATATGTATATGTATATGTGTGTGTGTGTGTGTGTGTGTGTGTATAATATATAAAACTAATTAACCAACCCTAACTAATAGAAACAAGGGTGGTTTTAAAGGACTAGATTTTTTAAAAGAGCTTTTTTATGCATAAGGAATATACAAAATACTGCACATACTCAATGTATATAATCTGATGATTTTGACATATGCCTATACATATGAAATCATCATAAAAATGAAGGCAATAGAGAGCTGTCAGTTCTAAAAAAGTCCGCTGTGTAACAAAACTGCGTCTTAAGGCTGAATTTTCAAAACCAGACATGGGGTTTCTGGAATTGGCTCTCTAATATATTTTCATAAAAATAATGATACTATTTCCAGTAGTAAAAAGACCAGTGATAATCCATGCCAAGATCTTCTGGTGACAGAGATATGTAAGACATCACTATTGGAGACAGCTATATTTATATATATTCTGTGACTTTTGTTCCTCTGGAGAACCCTGACTAATCTCTTTATATATGTATTTAAAGAGATTTATTATAATGAATTGATTCCTGTGATTATGGAGGTTGACAAGTGCCAGGATATGCAGTTGGCAAGTTGTAGACCCAAGAGAGCTGATGTGTAGTTCTAGTCTGAATCTAAAGACCTGATAAACAGGAAAATCAATGGTGTAAATTTCATTCCAAAAGCTGGCAGCCCAGAAACCCAAGAGCTGATGTTTCAATGGAGTCCAAAGGCTATAAGGGCCCATAGTCCCAGCTCATTAAGTCAGGCAGGAAGAGTTCTTTCTTACTTGGCCTTGTTTTTCTACTTAATTCTTCAGTTGATTGGATGAGGCACATCCACATCTGTTTTACTGTCTACTGATTCAAGTGTTAATTTCCTCCAGAAACACCCTCACAGAGACACCCAGAATGATGTATGATGTCTGGGCACCATATAGTCCAGTCAAACAATACATAAAGTTAACCATCACACATATGAAAAGGCAAAAAACCCAGAAGGGTCTCACGACAATAAATAAAAAGAGCAAAGCCAGAGGACTGACACTACTTGACTCCAAGACTTGTATAGAGCTATTACAATCAAGAGAGCGTGGTATCAGTGAAAGAATGCATAAACAGATGAATGAAAGAGTATAGAGAGCCCAGAAATACACCAACACAGATATAGCAACCTATCTTTCACAAAGAAACAAAGGCAATTCAAGTGAGAAAGAGTAGTCTTTTCATCAAACAGTACTGGAACAACTGGACATCCATAAGAAAAAAAAACAAACCCAGATACTGATGTTACACCTTTCACAATAATTAATTCTAATGGATCACAGACTTTAAATGCAAAACCCCAAAGTATAAAACTTCTAGAAGATAATGTAGTTTATTTTGTATTTGGCAGTGAGTTTTAGATACACCACAAAATCAAGATCTATGAAAAAAACAGTTGGGCTTCATTAAAATTAAAAACTTCAGCTTTGTGAAAGACATTGTTAAAACAGAATGAAAGGCAAGCCACAGACCAGGAGAAAATATTTACAAAACATATATGCAATATGGGACTTGTGTCATCAGTAGACAAGAATTCTCAAAATTCAACAATAAAAAGGCAAACAATTTAAAACTGGGCAAAAGATCTGAACAGACACCTCACCAAATAGAATATAGAGATGGTAAATAAGTACATGAAAAGATGTTCACCTGATACTAACATGATATTGCACATCAACTGTATGTCAACAAAAACTTAAAAATTAAAAAAACTGAAAAGGAAAAAAAGAAGGAAAAGAGGCTCAACATCATTGGACACCTGCAAATTAAAACAATGAGATATGGAACACCTAGTAGAATGGTTAAAATCCACAACATCGCAAACACCCAGTTTTGATCAGGACATAGAGCAGCAGGAACTCTAGATTCATTGCTAGTGAGAAAACAAAATGGTACAGGTACTTTGGAAAAGTCTGTTGGTTACAAAGTTCATTACAAAGCTTAATGTAGTCTTACCATACAATCCAGCAATCACATGCCTACGTATTTAACCAACTGAACAAAAAACTTATGCCCACACAAAAACCTGAACACAAATATTTATAGCAATTTCATACATAATTTCTACAAATTGGAAGCACCAAGATTTTCTTCAATTGGTGAATTTACAAACAAACTATGGTGCATCCGCAAAGCAGAATATTATTTAGAGATAAAAAATAAATGAATTATCAAGCCATGAACGACATGAGGGAAACAAATGCACGTTCCTAGGTGAAAGGAGGCAGGCTAAAAAGACTATATATTGTTCGATTTCAAGTATATGACATTCTGGAAAAGTCAAAACCCTGGATAGTAGAAAGATAGTGGTTTCCAGCGGTTGGAGGGAGATAGGATAAAAATAAGGGTGGATAATTAAGAGAACAGGGGAGTTTAAGGGCAGTGAAACTACTCTATAATACTGCTATGGTGAATATATATCATTATACATTTGTTAAAACCTGTAGAACTGCACAACGTGAAGAGTGAACCTTAATGTAAACTGTGGCTTTAGTTAATAATTATGTAGCAATATTGCTTCCTCAGTGTGGTAACAAATGAGCCACACTAATGCAAGACGTTAATAATAGGGGAAATTAAAGGAAGGAGATGGGGGTATGTGGGTACTCTCTGCACTATTTGCTCAAATTTCTTCAAACTTAAAACTGCTCTAAAAGTTAGTTGTTTAAAAATCAAAAATTTAATTTTTAATTTAAAATGGAAGTCATATAATTATTCTCCTGTTGAAACAGAAGTATTTCTCTAAAAGTCCAAGATGAAAAAAAAAAAAAGGATGAGTGTTAAGAAAATTATAGCAAAAATATACATTCACACCACTCACACAAAAAAGCATACAGGTATTTATAAGCATATATGTTTTTTAATGATAATGTTATATATGTGCTAGCGTTTTTGAAGCACTTTTAGGAGTAGTTGGTTAAATATTAAGAATAGTTTGATCAGTAAGAAGTTGGTAGCTTGTGTAAAGTTTGTTTACACAATCCACTTTGCTTATAGATCTCACAAAATTAATAACAAATATGTCAAAAATTCTATCAAAATTTAATATGAGAAAATTAATAATATAAAAAAATTCTTGTATAATGTGTATTTTTTAAATTTGTATTTAGATATAATTATGTTCTCATTACTATGCATGGCCAAAAAACGTATATGAACTGTAGACCTTTGTAAAATATTCATTACATTACATCATAAACTCAAGATATAAAGTTTGTCTTGAATTATTGCTAAGAAAATTTAACAGTTTTATTTCCTCCTCAAAGAACAGGATTGTGTCTGCTTTTATCATATTTGTGGGGCTGATATCACTTCCCTTCTCTGATAAATAAAACTCTCATTTAAATCATCTATCCTAGCTAAAAGAAGACATGGAATTTGTAAATGGCTTATATTCATTAATGAATATGCTTTTAGAAGATTAATTTCAGTCACATGTGCTAACAATATTGTTAATAAGATTTACAAAAGTAAAGCTATCGCTTTCTGTTTTAGTACATATTCCATCTTTAGGTGAGTAAATATTGATTATGTAATAAAATAGCATATGTTATAAGAAAACCTTGCTATTTTTTTAAAAATCAAAAAGTCGCATTTTTTTCATATGACTTTGCTGTAATTTTATAACAACCTGAAGAAATTAACAAGTAATGGTTTGTGGGTTGAAATTTGAAAGAAAAAAATTGATAAAGAATGGGAAGATTTTCTACCATATAACAAATACATATTTTAAGCCAATTTTGATGTTTCTTATGGGTTCAGATTGGAAAAAAAGTAAAAGTTTATTTTATATCCTTTTTTTACTTGAATACTCTAATTACAAACCAAAAAGTTAGTGCTTACACACCTTGGTTACCTCTGAATCAAGTTTCTCCCTCATCAAAATTGATGCTTTTAAATAATCATTTGTTTGAGCAAACTTGTTTTATACACATTTTTGTTGGAACATTTTGTAAGCAACATATTATTTCTACCTCTAGAAATTTCAAGTTGAAATTAATAAAATGGAATTTTCAAAAATTTGAGTGCAGATTATTAAGGTTTCTGTGATATTTGAGAAAAGCAGTCATTTACTAGTGAAACTTTTGAAGAAATAGTATTTCCCTCAACATCTTCTATTTCTTAGAGATGAATACACATGGGAAACCCATCTGATATAATTAGCAGATAGTTAATGATAAAGTAATTAAGTAAAAGTTCACTTGCCTTATCTCTGAACGAAAAAATCACCATCCCTATTAGTCTATTAGTTGGTGGAATAATTTGTTTTATAAATGTTTCTGTTCATGCTAAAAGTCAGTGACTCATAATGGAATGCACTGGTTGAACCTGGTATACACAAATTGTAACACCTAGTGCTATGATTACACTTTAAACTGATACGTTGTCATTTCAAATTACTTTGCATTGGCATCTGTGGTTATTTAGAATTACAAGTTAATTTGGATGACTTCCAGAACAAATAAACAAGTGCAAAACTGTCTCAATGCATTTATTGTGCTTGAATGATTGAAGGACTTTTTTTGTGTGGCTTTAATGTTCCAGAATAATTTTATCTAACAGCAGGAAGTGGCTAGACTTCCAAATAAACTGTTCTTTTATTATAAATTATATGAAATGTACATGAAAAAGGATATTTATTTTTAATTACAATAATAATAAATAGAAATGACTAAAGCAGCTTTAAAAAGTTCTAAGCATAACATAATGACAGTAATAACTATGGCAGTAAAATAGAAATGGCAATAGAAATAGGAAAACAATATTATAAATAGAAAAATTAAGGATTTTGAACTACTCACAGTAAAAGAATCGTGGTGGAATGGACAGGAGACTAGAGCTATTCAAAATACTACACAAAAAAATGCAATTCTAAAGCAGTCATTTTATTTTGAAAGCAAAAAAGTGATATTTTCTATGAGAATTTATCAATTCTATGCCATCAAAGGAACCAGAGGCAAATGAATACACACGGATATGTTTATGGCTATATCCATGTTAATCTCTCACTACAACCTATTAATACATCTCCCCTACTTACACATCTGTATCTTAAAATCATGTTGCAGTCATATAACGTGGCTACTACAACATGGCGAAGACTCCTGAGGCACTCTTTCCTCCATCTGCATGTTCACTCAGAAAAATCTCATCAAGTCCCATGCTTTAATCTACCTGCATGAATGTATACCTTCTGTTCTGATTGTCCAGCTAACGTACAAAACCTTCTAGGTTTAAATACTATGATGGTTAGTTTTATATGTCAACTTGGCTAAGCTATGGTTCCCAGGTGTTTGGTCGAACACCAGTCTAGATGTTGCTGTGAAGATATTTCCAACTGTGTTTAACATTTGGATCAACAGACTTGGGTAAAGAAGACTGCCCTCTGCAGTGGGGCTATGAACCTCATCTAATGAGCCGAAGGCCTTAAGAGCTAAAACTGAGGTTTTCCAAACAGCAGCTCAGCCTCAAGACGGCAATTTCACTAGTGCCAGCCTGCAGCCAAGTACCACCGTGCTGATTGCTGAAATACTGAAAACAATGTCTATACAATTAGGGAAAATAAAATCAAGGTAAAAATAATCCTCACTAATAAGTAAGCAAAGAGAAATATGACACCTTCCATAAAGGCATAAAAATGCAAAGTAACCATAGTAAATTGGCAATTCTGAACTATTTGAAATTTTATATATAAAGTTGTAAAATGTTATTGAGAGAAATTTAAAAATCCTAAATGAAGGCTGTATCATGTTTTTATTATAACAATTAATATCATAATGCTATCTACTTTCCAGTATTTTATCTTTTTCCTTAATGAAATTCTACTCCAAGTCAACAGATCATTTTTTGAGAATTTTCACAAGCTGATTAAAACATTCATATGGGGACAAATAGTTCCCAAATTATGAGAGAGTTCTAAAAAAAAGATAACCTGGGGATAATGCTTTCCTATGTTAAAATATATATTACAAAGTTATAGAAATTCAGATAATGCAGTATTTGATTGACTGTGCCATTTATATATAAAATAGACCCATGCCCGTATGAATCTTCAGGACAGCAGGGGTATTCTGTCACATCATAGGACTTTCAGCAATGTAACTAGAGAAAATGAAGTAGGATCCTCAAATCCCTATAAACAAAATGTAACTCCAGATGAATTAAGAAGCTAAATGTCAAAAATCCCCACCAAATCAGTGAAGAACAATCATCCATATGGTTGAAATAATGGACAAGCACATCAGTAGACAATTCCCCCCCACACCAAAAAAGAATCACTTGTGGCCAGAAAATGTGGGATGTTCAAGATTATTGATGATTAGGGGAATGCAAGTCAAAAGTGCAATTAAATGCTATCTTATGTACATTCAATTCACAAAAATTGTAAAGGCCTAGCAGTATCAAGCACTGGGGAAGATTTATAAATCTGCAGAATCGCTTAGAGACTGCTGCTGGGTGCTCAACTTGACACAACTACACTGGAAAGCATTTTACATTACATTTCAATATCGGAAAATATTTTCCCACAACAATTACTCTCCTCCATGTTTTTCAGGCCAAAAATCTTTGAAATTCACCTTTCACCACTCTTGCTCTCAATACTATGGTGAACAACCACCTGGTTTTCTCCAGGGCCAAAAGGATTCTCAAGACACCAGAGTTTCCGTGCTGCAACTAGAAAAGAATCTAAGGCAAATCACTAGGTCGGTCACCCTAAGTCACATCTCACACTCAATTAGCAGAAAATTCAGTTTGCTTCAAAATATGCCCAGATCATCTACTTGACACCATATCTACTATTACCAACCTGCTTCAGGCTCCCAGTGCCTGTCATCTCCCTGAGGTAAGAAGTTAATCTCTGAAGAAAAGCATTGATTTGAAGCCCAGTTTTACCCATTACTATTATTACTCCCAGTGCTAGTTAAGTGCCACATCCAGGCTAAAAGGTTTTTATGCATCATCTCATTCCTATAACCAAATGGAAAAGATTATTTGCCAGGAAAACTCTGAAGCCTGAGCCTCAGAGATACAATTTGCCTTACTGGACACTCTTGGAGTCCAGCTCCTTCTCAGATCCTTCCATAACATCTGCCACTGCTGTCCACACTGGTGAAGTGGGGATAAGCGGAACAGAATCTCAGAGGTCCCCAACAGTGGAAACAATGTGAAGTCTTACCTTTACTGCTCTGCTCAGGTCATATCTTGTCTCTTGCCCACATCCAAGATTAACCATAAGGTGAGAAAGCACTCATCAGAGGCCAATTTTAAGAGTTTGTATTTTATATTCACACAACGAACTCTATCCTATTGTTTAATTCACTCATTTTTAAAAAATCTCCTGTTCAACAAGTTCATGCAAAGCAGTTATTTAATTTTGAGACAATAGGTGGCATTTCTACTTTCTTTCACCTAGAAAAAGAAGCAATATTTTTTTCAATAAATTCAAGCACATTTGGCTTTACTATAAATAACTTAATCTGTTTGATTTTATAATGATTTATAAACTTTAGGCATTAAACGCATATGAAATAAAAATTGTATCATGCTACATTTGGGTCATTTGAATTTATATATGATGTATATCTCTTGATGTAAAGGCACAGTGGAGCATTTTTTCCTCCGTGGTTATTAAAGATATGAGGAGTAATACTGTATTGTAGATACATTGTATTATTTTACTGAGGTCATATCTGGAATCCATCAATCAGCCAGGTGTTAGTACAAGGAAAATCTCTCTAACTGAAAGCAATGTTTTTTCCTTCATAAGAAAAACAAGAATCCATTCAGTGCTTTATTCTAAGCTTTTAAAAAATGTTCTCCAGAAAATATGATTCCTGTCCTTTTTTATTAGAATTTTAGCTTTTTGTGTGAGATAATGTTCTTCAAAATCAGAGACCTGTAACAGTTTGTGAGCTCCTGTTATTGGGTTCCACTTGCATTTAAAAAGATAGGCTTGCTTATTTTGTCCAGGGCCCGGGGTGGGGTGGGGGGGACAAAACTGTCCTTGGTCACACTGACATGTCACCTTGACAAAACACCTAAAACCACAAGATGCGCCAAATGACTTTGTAGAAAATAATAAATAAAAACATGATATTCAGTGATTACTTTCTTTAGAAAACACATTAATCATACCTTTCATGGAATATCCTAGTTTAAATACTGGGCAAGAAACTGTCATTCTTTTTTTTTTTTTTTATTAAAAAGGATGTCTTTCTAGAGTATAAAGTCAACGTAAGCTAGGTAGTTTGCACTCTTATCTGTATATTTTTCAAGAAATGACAAACGTAAGACAAGGACATAAATTAATTCATGCTGGAAAGAAGGAAGAATGCCATTCTGAACAAATAATAGCCAGTTAAAGATGTGAGATGTAAAGTAAACTGAACTGGATATGCTGGAAAAAGGCCAATGGGGCGTCTTAAAATTCCAACTCATTAAATAGCAGATTGGGTGTGTGAAAAAGATTTTATCAAGGTCTTACTAATATGCCAAACTTGGAGCGAGGGCAGATGAGTACAGGCAAATAGCCCAAGGAGATATTCTACACAATGAGGAGGGTCTCTCCTTCCCAAGAGAGTGGTCCCAACTAGTAGAAAACCCATGCTCTCAGGATTCCTCATGAATAAGTGAGCAACTACAACAACGTGAGACTTATAAAAATCCATTATAAATTATAAAGAGGGGATGATGCTGAATTAGCAGAGGAAATGCATTGACTGTAGACTAAACTACTAAAAGAAACTCAAATCAAGTTTCCCAAAATATTCCCAGAGGGAGAGACTCAGGCAAGTAAAAATGAAGAAAGAAAAACTTGACGTCAGTAAAGATAATGTGAAGATGTGCTTTGAAATAAAAGAATTAAGAAGTAGATTTCTCATTATGAAAGTTGATTTAGTAAAGAGGAACTAAACATAAAGTGGTCTCAAGTAAACATTTAACATAATGTTTAACTGTGAAAAAACAGAGCTAGTCTCATCAAAGTCAGCAATAAGATGTGTATTTGCCCTGAACTTTACTTTTAATATTAAAAAAAAAAAAACCTGGTCAACAAAATGCCGTAAGAATAGACATGAAAAAAAAAAAAAAACTCTTTTTAAAATACAGAAATTAATACTATTATTTGCAAATTAATTTTCTTCCTTGGAAACACAAGAGAAAAAACTAAAATTTTAAAGAAGAAAAGAAGTTCTGTAAAATGTATGATAACAAATGCATAAATAAACAGACATGCATGCATGCAAATATGGCTAATATTTACATAGCTGAAATATAGTGCATGTTTTCAAAAAATTAAAAATCAAGAAAGATATTGTTGACCTAAAACAGACAGACTGCCAGTTATTTCTTTAGAAAAATGGCTTTATTCAGGATCAGCAAAGAATTGTGATTTGGGGTATGCAACCACTGTGAGCCACACGCAAGTCCTCTCCACACCAAAAGAAGAAGGATGTTTACATAGAGAGGAAAAGGAATTTGGGAGGGCTGTAAAACAAAGAGTCCATGGGGTTGGGGTTCAGGGCAGGCCACCCCAAAGTATGCCACAATGGCAAACTAATTATTTTGAATTAAAATTACTTAAGAAGTGGCCAACACAAGAGGGACACTCTGACCCTCCTTTCTGTTTCCCTGAAAGCAGGAAATAAGTTTCCCATGTGAAAGGTGCCCTCTGTGCTTCTGGAGGTAGAAGAATGCCATTATCACCAGAGACAGGAATTCAGAATGTTACTGAGAAGGGGAGAATAAAAATTACCTCAGTTCTTAGTTACCTGAATAAACATGAATTTTTAACAGGAAACAGAAAGCATGATATAAACAGAAGATTTTATTAGTAAAGTAAAAAGGTGGTAAAATATAGTAACACCCCCGCAAAAATTGAGGGCAGGCCAATCCAAGAGAGGAAAAATGGTGCCGCCCCTTTGTTTCTCCTGTTTTGATATCCTGGCTTAGGGGCGTTTTGTTTTTTTTTTTTTGTGATTGATTGATTTATGGCTCAGTTCCTTGGGCTCAGGTACGCCCAGCCCTTTAGTGCATGTTTTTACCCATAATACACACAGGGGGCTCGAACTGCAACGTTAATTACATTATAATGAGCACTGGGTCAAGTTATGTCGGGTCCTTCTCTTTACTGTGCAGCCACAGCTTTGATCCCAGCCGGCTTCTTTGCTGTTCTTCATTTAGAGAAAGCAAAAGTTTTTGGAGCCCCTTATCCTGATTGCAGACATCCTGTTATTTTCTGGAGTGCTCCCTCCCCTTTCCTGTCTCCCTCCCCAGTGCTCATTTCTGTCTAACTGCCTAACAAGACCAGGAAGCCTATATGAATGAAACATATTACTACTTTAATTTACTACCCTAAACCCATATTTTTATATAGATTCTTCACTAATTGAGCACACAAAATGTAAATTTCTTTGTTCTGTCAATTCCTCACAAATTTATTGTTTCTTTGCCTAAAAAGTATAAAAGATACCTGTTTTGGCCACGTCTTAAGCCTCATTTCTGAGACCTCTATGGGCACAAATTAAGATTTCTTTCTTTTTCTCCTCTTAATCTGTCTTGTGTCTATTTTGTTATTAATCCAGCCACAAGAGCTCAAGAGGGGTAGAGGGGCAAATTTTCCTTTCCCCAACAAAGTCTGTGCCTTCTCCATTGATGAGTTTCTAGAGATTTGGTCATCCTCACCTTCCTGGTACATAAAGACACTCTTGCAAACGGAGATTTCTCCTGTAAACGTATCTTATGAAAGGGTAATTTCTACTTGGCTTTCAGAGCTTTTCCTATGTCTAGGGTTTCTTAAAAACAATGAGCTCAAGATAATCTTCGTGCCAAACAGATATGTTTTGGGATGGAAAACTGCTTCCCTTCAGCACAATATGCTATAATTCAGGTAAATAAATATGTGATTTAATATCTATCATCAAATAGGAAATGTTTTAAATGAATCAGCAATTTAATTAACTTTTTATCCCATAGAATTTCACTAAATATCATGTCCTTTTTATATTGTAACACTCAAAAATTTAATTTTTATTAACAGAACTAATATAATAAGAAAATATATAAGAAAAAATCATTCAAATTTTATTTCTTGTTTCCTGGTTAAAATAAGGACAATCAATAATGCTAATGAGATTCATTTACAATGATTCAAGGAAAAATTGTCCAAAACATCACAACAGGCCAATCTGTACTTCTACATTGATGCTGGTCGAGCTTGTATGTGATAAAAATCTACTGCTTTTGTAAAAGAGTTAAAATTATATAGAAGACAATAGAAGCCAAATATTTGGGGCCTGCAAATTGCTAAATTCCTAGGAAAGTAAAACGATTTTTTTTTTAAAGGAAAGAAAGTTTGTTTTTCTATTTCAAAAAGAACATCCTACCAGAGAATGATTTTGAAACCTTAACATGTATATTTTGTATGTAAATATATTTGAAGTTTTAGTAGCATATAGATTCTCAGAGAATTCACAAATGATGTATGGTTTCCTTTGTGGATGTATCTCCCCCAATATATCTAACATCATGAGTTTTATGAGACAGGGGTTTGCATCCGGTATTGTATTGCCAAATGAGAGTTGAGCAGAGACAGACGGCAAGTTTCAAAAAGAACAAACATACTTTAAAAGAAAAAGGTACGCTTTCCTACTTTCAGAAGAAACAAGTTAACATTAAGACTAACTAATTTTAATGTATTTTTTGCCTATGATATTTTTATTAAAGAAGTCTTTATTAAGACTAGATCTTCAAAAGAAATTTTTTTTGAAAACTATGATTTTCAAACTGGGCTGCACATTATACCTGCAGAGATTTGTTAAAATATCAGTGTCAGGGCTACACTCCCATGACTCTAAATTAAGTGGCTTTGGTGTCATGTGAACATTCCACATGGCAATCTAATGTGCGGAGTTAAGAACTACTCCATTAAAATATGAAATGAAAAATTCAGGTTAAAATGGCCATAACCAAAATCCCTAACTGTTATCTCTTCTAATCTCCCTCAAAACACTCATGAAAAACAGAAATAGATATAAAGTTATAGTACCACCAACTAAGAAAGATAGAAAAATAAGTAATTTATGGGTTCTGGAAGTAATTTCCACTGACTATAAAGCCAGTGGAGCCAAAAAGGAAAAAGCTTATACTTGATCTAACAACATGTTTCTGCTGAGTATAAAATAAATGTATTTTTGTCCCTCTTTTATTGTTTTCAGTTTAACAAAATGAAATTTCTTGAAGGTCTAGCCAAGAACTTTGAGTATGTAAATCTGGCTAGGTACAAGAAAAAAAAAAAAAACAGTTATTCCACCAATATGATACTGAAAGTGAATATTTTGCCTAGAGACATTAGATTCAAAGAGCATTAAAGGAACAAAATACAATGTCTGTAGGACTGACCTAGGGATGCCTAATTTAGCTACAGTAGATCAAAGAGGAGAAATGTTGACAGTCACCCCTCTTGAAGGGAATTTATGAATTTTGATTTGACCAAAATATTTTTTACACATACTCTCCTTCGACTCCCAGGAACACATAGGGGATGATGAATTGGGAGGCCAGCCTGATGGAGGCTCCTGATACAATGGGAATGGCAGTCTTCCATATTAAAAAGCCAAAATCGGGAACATCTGTGGTAACACTGCATGCCGAAGACCATACTCTTGGACTGGGAGTTCAGAATGTTAGTTGACTTGTGGCAAAGAGGGGTCTACTTCATCCTGGAGCCACCACCATCAGAAGACATGAGAGGTGAGCTCAAGCATGCTCAAATCTACCTGCTCATCATTCGAGCGCTGTGACAGTAAGCAGAGTAGCTGGTGCATAAGTGAGGACAAGGGTAACAGACACATATTGCACACTGAAGTGGGGCTTCAGTGGTTTCTCTGCACTTGAGCATGAGTAAGATTAATTTAAATTAACAAAGCTGACAGGGAGAAGACACCACAGAATGGTGTTAGGATGCTGACAGGATTCTAAACAGCCAGAGGATAGATGACTTTAAAAATAATTTATCTAAAACAAAACTAAACAGCAAAGTTAGATTTTACCTTGTAATTTTCATTTCAGTTATTGTAGTCTTCATCTGTTTGGCTGTGCTTTACATTTTCAAAGTCTTAGTCAAAAACCTCTCTTCTCACTCTGTGCATCCATTCTCCCCCCGAGTTCTTTGAGCATCTTTAGGATCATTACCCTGAACTCCTTCTCAGGTAGATTGCCTATTTCCACTTCACTTAGTTCTTCTTCTGGGGATTTACCTTCTTCCTTCATCTGGAAAGTTGTTCCTCTGACTTCATTTTGTACAAGTCGTTGTTTGTATTTTTATGGCTGTGGTAGGTTAGTTACACTTCTCGACCTTGGAGGAGTGGCCTTCTGTAGGAGACGTCCTATGTGTCCCAGCAGGGCACTCCCCTCTGGTCACCCAAGCTATATGCCTAGGAGTTCCCCCTGAGAAGGCTGTGCAGGTCCTTGAGTTGGGGCAGGCCGACTGTGTGCTGGTCTGCTTGGCCTCCAGTCTGGTAGATTGCCAAGCCCTGCTTTGTGCACTGATGCTGGCTGAGGTTTAGCAGGGTGGGTCACGAGGTGGCTGGTTGCAGAAGCCCAGGGGAACCTGTGCTAGTGCTGGCTCACTGGTGGGTGGAGTCATGGTCTGGAAGACCCCAGGGCTGCTGCCCGCCCACTGGCAGGTGAAGTCAGGTCCTGGGGTTAGTGCCGCACTACTACGGCAGGCAGAGCCCGTTCCTGGATTCTGGCCACCGGGCAGAGGGATCCCAGAGCTGGTGTTACATTGCTGGATGGCGGCGGGCGACTCCTGATCCGTTGGATAGGTGTCCAGGGTGTCTCGAAGCTTGCGTTAGCCTGCTAGTGAGTACGACCGGGACCCATCTGGTCCCAAGGCAGGGTCTGGCCTGCTGTGGGATTACGGCTTTCTTCCGTCCGGTGTCTGCCCCCTGGTGGCTGAAGCTGGTTAGTGCAGGCTTCCTGGCGGGTAGGGCGGGTGCCTGCCCACTGGTGGGCGGAGCTGGGTCTTGGCCCCCTTGTGGGAGGGCCTTGTCCAGACACTGCAGGCTGTGGGTTCCGCCGTCCTTAGGCTGCTTGTCTGAATAGATGGGGCTGTGTCCCTGCCCAGTTAGTTGTTTGGCTGAGGTGTCCCAACCCTGGAGCCTGCAGGCCGTTGGCGGGACCAGGTCTTGGCGCCAAAGAGCTAGAGGGAGGGCCCCTCGGTGGCGCCAACCGCCCCAGTGTCCGCCGTAGGACCAGCTCGCGGGAAGGGCGGCCTCCAGTGCCTACATCTCGAGGGTGAGCGGCAGGCGCCCCGCGCACCCGCCTCTGCAGGAGACTCTTCCAGACCAGCAGGTGGGGCTGGCCCAGACTCCTATCAAATTACTGCTTTTGCCCCGGGTTCTAGGGTATGTGAAATCTTGTATGTGCCCTTTAAGAGGAAGCCTCTAATTCCCCCAGTCCTTAGGGTTCCAGTCTTTTCCATCCATGGTTGCTCTGCAGACAGATGTGGTTTTGGTGTGCTCGTGAGAGGAGGTGAGCTCAGGGCCATCTGGGTCCCTCCCTCAAGACCATAAGACCGTCTTTTGTTTATGTCTGTAGCTCCAGTACTGAGCACACTTCCTCAATTTATCAGTGTCTTTCCTTTCCTTGAGCTGAACTGGCTGGTGCCCTTGCCTTTCAGTGTTCTGGGTCATCACAGGCTCCCCCCCCCCCTTCTTTTAAAATACAGAGCCTTATTTTGGTTGCTGAGATTTTCATAAGCATTTGGTTCATAGAAAAATAATTTCTTACAAAATAATAAAAGGCAGCATTTTGTACAACGACTCACGTTGGGGCCATAGTGAAGGACAGTGCTGGGGGTAGGAGGGCCACACGTTCTTGTGCCCAAAGATTTTACAAAACCATGTGACATTCATGATAGGAGGTCAGAAAAAATGGTGTCTGAAACTAAAACAGATATAAGGAGAAAGATTAATATTTAAGAAAGTTAAACAAAGCAACAGGATAAGATGCTGGGAGATAAAAAGGGAAAGAAAAAAGAAAAAGCCACCCATAGTCTCAATGTGGAAATAATGTAGACAGCTCAGAGAAAACACTCAGATTATTCCTTGAAAGCCAACACTGGTTTTTACCATTTTGTTATCTAATTAGGCCTATAAGAATTTGGATAATATTCAAGAGAACACACTCAAAAAAATCCATCTACACAAACCCACAGCATTCTACAGCCAAAGGTAAGCTCTGCCCAGTCATACTATATCTCTAAGAAACAGAAGAATTCGTTGAAAATATATTAACCCTTCAAAGCAAGACTCTAAAAGCAAGACAAACAGTTCTTAAATAAGATAGAGAAAAATTTTTTTTAAATTGCCACACACTATATTGGAACAATAAGAAGTCGTTCTAGGACTGCTTATATTACACAATGAGAAGGAAAAAAAACCTAACAAATATAGAACACTAGTAATGTAGTGAGGATAAACATTTTAGTATGCAAAAGGCAGATGTTGGTTCTCTAAAGAAAACAGAAGTCCCTCGAAAAATCTTCTATGTATTTATAGTTTTGAAGAATATTTTAGACGATTGATTTTGGAGAGAAATTAGAGTTCATGAGGATGGAAAAACCAACAGAAATACATAAAAAGGGAGATTTCAGGCCGTTGGATATCAAGTAAGGAACAAAAAAAAAGATGTATAAATAAATGAAAAATTTTCTGGGAAAAAAATAATACACTGGAATGGCTGGTAAATTTGTGACACAGATTAAAGGCATAAAATTACCACAATGAAAGGAGAAAAAGCTTAAAAAGACATTAAACTGTACAGAGACAAGGTGAATGATGTGGTGAACAGAAACTCAGGCATCATTATTGCTAATAAAGTAGAAAACTGTCAGAGTTGACTAGTTATCAACTTTTTATCTACTTTCCTTTTTTTAGGATCGTGGCTCTTAACTAAGTGTGTATTTTCCCCTTTCTTTTTAAAAGCAATATGAGCTAGTTGTGGCTAGGTTTTGGCTAATGAATTATAAGCAGGTGTAGTTCTACTGCTTATGATCTGTGCCCTTAAAAGGAAAGCATATGCCCTTCCCTTCTCAGTTCCCTTCCACTAACTCTGGAAGAACCATCATATCGATGAGGCAGTAGGAAAGCCAGAAGAGGTACAAATCAAAGGACAAAAGGGGCCTGGGTCCCCAGTATCATTGGAATCACTGTATATGCCTTTAAATGTTGACACTCAGACTAGTATTTGTGAGAGAAGTAAACAGCTTGCATTTATTTTTTAGTATTTTTCAAAATGTAAATAAATACTTTTTATTAAATTATAATGTTTAGAATCTACACTTAGATAATATTCAGATATAACTTAGATCACAAGACAGAAAATAAATGCTATTAATCTTGTCCATGTAAAAGTGAAAATCAAATTATAGATACTGAAGGGCAAAAGGGAGAAGAAGAATTCAAAGTGGGAGGACTAATTTCATCTCACAGAAGACATTGTAATTCATGGAATTAGAAGTAATGGTGTCAGTATGTGACTCAAAGTTACTGAGGCAGACAGACTACCTCCCCTCCACTTCCTAGTAACAGAAGCCCAGTGTTGTTCAGGGTATCCATGTTCCCAGACACAGGCAACAGACCGCTCATAAAACAATGTTTCTCCACACTAGTTGCACATTGGAGCTACTTGGAGCAAATTATAATTTAATTGGTTGAGGGCAGATTTTCTGAATCTGACACTGTTGACATTGTAGTCTAGGTAATTGTTTGTCCTGGGGGCGCTGTGCTGTGTGTGCCTTGTAGGATGTTTGGCAGTATCCCAGCTTTAACCACTAGATGCCAGGAGCACCCCGACTTCCATTAATGACAATAAAAAATGCCAGACAGTGCCAAATGTCCCATTGGGGATGAAGTCACCCCAGGTTGAGAACCACTGTACTAGAGTAGGACCATGTGCACATCAGGACATTTTAAAATATCCCTAGAAGATTCAAGTATGCAGCCAGGGTTGTGAATAAGTTTTATTTTGACTATTGTTACAACAACTAAAATAACGCAATAGTCCACAAACTAAAAGGAAAATAATGTATGATACAATGTGTGTTTTTGTGTAATTAAATATAAAAATCTGCATATATAAAGGGTCATGTTCCACCAGAATATGGATAGATGCTCCTTATAATAACTTTTTACACATATAAATGACTATGTAATTTTTTGTGTAAGGATGATGTAGATTCCTCTTAGAGGGACTGTGTGTCATAAGGGTATGATTTTATATTTACTAAAGTATTTTAAAATCTTTTGCAATGTGAATGGATTTATTTTTCAGATAAAGAAATAATATATTAATGTGCTCATAATATCTCAGTTAAATTACTTAAAGTTTTATACAGTATTAATAATTTTATGACAGATAATGATAAATATTCACAAGTACCATATCATGCATCTTTTATCATCATTATTTTTCTTTTTGTTTTCCTTACATTCTAAATTCATACCTGAAAATTTCAAAACTTTGAAAAAAATCATCAATTAAATGCTGGGTAAATAGAGTCTTGCTGATTATTAATCTTAAAATTAATTTATATACTAAACTAGATTTCTTTCTTCTTTAACTTATTAAGATAATTTCAATCTACATGTAAAAAGATACAGTGAATATTTAGAATCATAATGAATATTAAAAATCACCCCAAAGTGTATAAAAAAAAAAAAAAACCTAAAGCAATTTAGTAGGCAGGAGATGTCTAAAATCCTATGAAGAGAAAGTATTTTGGATGAAATACAGGATTCTGAGCACCCAAGCAGTAACTGAGAAAGTTGATATTCACAGTTAAAAATGGGACTGGAAGCAAATATATGTTTATGTAAGATAATAGATGTTGAGTTACTCTAAAGGTAAAATGAAAGATGGATGAAATCAAAAATGGCAAATCAGAGCAAGGAGGTTGAAAGAGGTGACTAGACCAGATACATGGCCTGACTTCCTGAGATCAAAATACTAAAATCAGAGATTGTGTTTTAAATGATCAATTATGTTTTGCTCTGCTAAAATAGATTTGGGGGGAAAAATAAAGAAAATTTCTGTTACCCCTCAAGCATTTTAAAATTAATACAAAAACTATTTCATATGGTTTATATACTTCAAAGTAATATAACTTCTATGAAAATATATGTAAAATGTTAACATCTTAAACCAAATGTCACCCATTTGTTTAAATTAAATTAATGAAACATGAACACTATCATCTATTTAAAAATTTCATGAATGAGATGTTCTTTAACAAAGGAGAAAGTCACATTTTTCCCTTCACTCCTTGAATTTAATGTATTCCATTTCCCTCATAGAATTTTATTCTTTAGTATAAAATGATACTCTATTGTTCTCCAAAGTCTTTTTTAAACACTCTATCATTCTTGTCTCACAGTTAAAACATACATGTAAATTTAAGTTGAAGTTCAAAAAGTTCTTGTGACCAGGCTCTCTAAGTGTTCATCTGCCCCCACCCCTGGGTTCATTTATAACTGCAATTATTAATGAAATTCAATTGACAAAATATATGCTACAAATTTTAATTTAATTATAACAATTTTAAAAGTTCATTGGAAATGCATCTCAATGAGTTGAATAGGGCTGGTGGTTTCTCAATTAGATTATATTTTCATGGATAAATATTATTTGTTGCTAGAATGCAGCAGTTTTCAATATCTGTTCTATTCTGTTTTTCATTTTATGGTTATAAACTTTTAGAAAACTTTTTCACATGAAGAGAGATGAGAATCATTTTAGTGATGTCATTGGATATTTAATTACTTTCAAATTACATGCCAGAATCACAGAGTGATTAGTTTTTATTAGTTAATTAGTTAATTAATTAAAGTAAATAAATAGAAAATATTTGTCTGCAAAAGGAGACATTCCCCAGTTTTTAGTGAACCACATTCTTAACGCCAATACTAGGACAATAGCATCATAATGAGACTCGGGGAGGCTGAGAAATATGTGTTTGTTGAAAGAAAAGATAAAAAGGGAGAAGAAACTAGAAAAATATTATTTCAGGTAGATCATTTTAAAGAAAGAGAACATACAGAATTTAGTCACTGAATTAATTATTTTAAAACTTTCTGTGCCTGAGCTAGCCTAATGAAGAGCCATGTTTACGCCCCAGTTCTGTGTTTCTCTTAGTTTGAAGAGTGGCTTCCCCTTTGAGGAAATAGGTTGTTTAACATTTGGAGATAATGGCACCCCCAAGCCTTTCTCTGAGCTTCCAAGCTCTCAAAGGGAGGAATAGCCACAGTGATATTTCAGTGCAGGGCATTCAGGGGTCTGTTTTTCTCATGGATGCAGCGTATGACTTTTAAAAAATTGCCAAAATATGGAAAAAACCTACCTAAATGTCCACTGATGGATGAATGGATAAAGAAGATGTGCTATATATGTGTATGTGTGTGTATATATATATATATATATATATATATATATATATATACACTATTAAACCATAAAAAAGAATGAAATCTTGCCATTTGTGACAAGGTGGATGGACCTTGAGGGCATTATACTAAGTGAAATAAGTCAGACAGAAAAGCACAAATAGTGTATGATTTCATTTACATGTGGAGCTTAAAAAATAAAAAACAAACAAAAAATGCATCTCATAAATACAGAGAACAAATTAGTGGTTGCCAGAGACAGGGGGGTGGGAGGTGGGCAAAGTGGGTAAAGGGGGTCAAAAGGCACCAAATTCCAGTTATAATACGAATTAGTTATGGGGATGTAATGTACAGCACGGTGACTACAGTTAATAATACTGTACGGCATATTTGAAAATTGCTGAGAGAATAGATCCTAAAATCCTCATCACAAGAGAAATGAACTTTTTTATAACTGTGTGTGGTCTTGGATATTAACTAGATTTATTGTAGTGATTATTTCACATATATACACATACTGAATCTTTATGTTGTACCCCTGAGATGAATGTAATGTTATATGTCAGTTTTATCTCAATAGAAAGATAAGCTTACTAATAAAAAGTTCATGTACACCACCAAGCCACAGTTTATTTCATTAATTGAAGTTGGATTTCCTTGTTTTAGATTTACTTTTTCTTCTGTCCCTACAACTTTTGTAAATTCTTTATTATTAAACTCACCAATAATCTGCTGTCAAATGTAAAAGAAATATCCAGGATGAGTTTTTCCATTTTTAACACATTTTGTGTCTTTCTGAAAAACTATATTCATTGTTATATTTGAAAGCAAACTGTATGCACTATCTCCAAATTATTGACCTGAATTCCAACCTAAAATCTAAACATGCCATGTCTTCTCGATGCTATAATTTATAGCTATGGTTACTGTAGTTACTAATTTATAGCTATAGTTACTGTTGATAGCTATATAAATAGAGCTAAGGTATCTCACAAGTACCTCAAATTAAGATTCAAAAATGAAAGTCAGTATCATATTAACCCAGTTCTTCTTCCTTATAAATTACCTTTCTGGTCAATTAATTGAGTTTTATTCATTTATTGTTAGCCAATCACTAATTTAAGATTTATCAAATATTTATTAAGCATTACTGAGTATCAGGTGCTATTAGAATCCAAAAAATATAGCATAATAAAATAGATACTTTCACCACCTTCATGAAATATATATATTGTCCTGGAGTAGAAAGACATTAAAATAGTCACACAAGTAAATGTAAAATTGCAGTGCTGTTTACTGCCATGAAGTACAGGTACTTGAATTTATGTTCATATATAATAATAAAGAGGAGGCTTGACCTAGCCTGGAGCTGATTTTAAAAAAGCTTATCTGATAAATTATTTTCATAAGAGAATGTGTACCATGATAGGAAGAAGAATAGTGCAAAGGGAACAGCATGCAAATATACTGTGGTGAAAAAAAAAGATGATAATAATAAATTTCAAATCTTTGGTGGTAGGCAGAATTTAAATACGACCTCTGTATTAATTTGCTAGAACTGCTGCAAGAAAATTCCACACACTGGGTGTCTTGAACAGCAGAAAGTTATTTTCTCATAGTTCTAGAAGTCTGAAGTCCAAGTGTAGTAGGGTTGGTTTCTCCTGAGGGCTGTGAGGGGAGTTCTATTTGATGCCTTCTTCCTTGACTTGTTGGTGGCCATATTCATGTTCACATGCTGTTCTCCTTGTGTGCATGTCTGTGTCCAGATTTCTCTCTTTTATAAAGACACTAGTTATATTGGGCTATGGGGCCAGGCTGCTTTCATACAACCTCATCTTAACTAATTTCATCTACAGTGACCCTGTTTCCACATATGATCACATTCTGAAGAACTGGGAATTAAGACTTCAACATATGAGTTTGGGGGGAGACATAATTCAACCCAATTCAAGTCAAGATCCTCACTCCATATATACCTACATCTTCCCCCTGTTATTCAGTGAAGCACTAACCTAGGTGATGCTATGAAGAAATTTTGCAGACGCAAATAAGGTCTTAATTAAATCAGTTGAATTAAGACACGGATATTAACCTTAGTTGCACCTAACCCAAGCAGGTGAGCCATTAAAAGGCACTGAACTCTCTTTGGCCAGAGATATTCCCGTGATACAGATTATTCTATGAAATAGTCTCTGTATTGCTACAAATTATCCTAATAACCTTTATGTATTCTGTGATACATTCTTTATATTCTTCTGCAGCATGCCATTTGCTATAGGCTGACACTATTTGGTAATATATAAGCCCACCATGATCTTTACAGAAATAATTTTTACCACTCTCCTTTTCAGTCTCCCCCCTCCACACACAAGCTCACTGAACTAGAAGAGATTCTCTAGTGCACCTTGATTTGATATAAGTTTCTAAACATACCTTTGTCTCCTCCTAGACTGTACTTCCTTACTTTAGCCCCTAATAAGATTACCCATCAATCTTTTAGAATTTAATTGCTAACATCTTTTCTGTGATGTGTCTGTTGCTTTCTCTCACAGCCAGAGAGATCCCTGTACCCATCTATGTTCTTATTACACGATGGGGAACCTCCCTTCTAAACCTCATCCTATGGTATTGCTAAGTGCTATTACATACCTGTCTTCCAACCTGACCCCTATCTCTTTAAAATCAAAACATGTGCCTTCTTCAAATGTATATAGCTACCCTGGCCCTTTCTTAGGAAACAAGCCACATGGGTAAACCTAAACAGTCATTTCAAACTCAAGTCTTATTCTTACCGCATATTCAGAAGTCAACAGACTGAACTGACCATCACTTATGATAATTATTGCCGCATTGATTTTTTAACATTTCCCATCTTCAAGATATACCATGTACCCCATTTAGGACAAAAATGTCCAAAAAATAAATTTAAGACATTGTCTTTCTTTAGTTGTTAAAAGAAAAACCCTTAAGCAAAAAATAATGCCATTCATTTTATCACTATATGACCAAATGAATCTTGAAAGTGCATCTTATATATGAGGATATTTTAAAATTAGCTTTGTTTAAGACAATTGCACGTAGTTTTGCATTCTGATTACTAATCTATCAAATTTAGATTTAAAATGTCAAGCTTCAGTGAAATTTATGATTTAGCCATTAAAATGTATTTTTACTTTTATAAGTTCACAGTTTCTGTTTCTGGTTCAACAATATTCTGGTGATGATGCACTTAATGAATTGGAATAAGTAGGCTAAACTGTTTAATCTGCATCCTGTCATTCTTTTGTCCCCAGGTCCATGTAAAAATTATGATTATTTCTGTTGTCCTGCTTTTATCTTGAGATTTCCTGATGTCTTCGTCTTGCTCAAGCCCAGCCACCTGCTACCTGACTGTCATTCACCAGCCTGGTCACTTGGCTAATGCTGTTTTACAGGCATTTCCATTTGTGTCACATATTCCGGGGTTGTATGTTACAGTTTCTGCCAGTCATTCCTGTAGGGCAAGCCCTGCTGTTAACCAGCCTTTGCATATACTCAGGCCTGCAGAGCTGCACTGGAGCAAAAACAATGTTGACAGACTGGCAGCGTCCCAAGTCCTTGTTGGTAAGAAACCTGTCGTGCCATTTGGTCTCTCTCTTAGGGTTGACAGGTTCCAAATCATCCTGCATTCTTTGGCCCCTAAACCAATTCTTCATAGACACCTTCCTTGAAAAGCATTTCCTTAAACAATACTGGTGTAGACAATTACATGTTATATGAACATGTAAACACAAATTTAATAAGAACTTTTAAAAAATTTTTTATATGAATAATTTAAAACTTTACAAAAACTTGTAAGCATTGAATAAAATTTCCCACATATTCCTCAAAGAGCTTCACAAAACGTTTACATTTTGACACATTTGCATCATTTTCTGTGTGTGTATGTGTACATGCATGTGTGTAAAGATCGATACCCTATATAGAAATAGACATTTAGCTACTCAGCCTCTTAAAGCCTGAGGCTAAAACCATATATGTATATACTCTCTCATGTATATAAATATAACAAAGCTATACATATGTTTATGTAATATATATACAAAACATACTCACATACATAATTTTTGGGGAATCACGTGAGAATAAGTTTCAGACATCATGTTCTTTACCCTTCCCCCAAAATTCAGTATTTCCAGAACAGAAATATTTACTTGCATTACTACAATGCAATTTTCAAATTCAGCAAAGTTAACATTTATTCAGTGTAATTTATATAACTAATATTATTCCATTTTGACAATTGATGTCTTAAAGCATTCACTCCCGCCATCTCCTACCTCAGTTCAGGAGTATACATTGTATTTAGTTTTTATGTCTCTTTAGTCTCCTTTAATCTGGAGTGATTCTTTTGTGTTCCTTTATTTTTCATGATATTGATATTTTTAACATTACAGAGTATAGCCCGATTGCCTTTTATTTTGTAGAATATCACCAAACTTGTTTTTTTTTGGGGGGGGGTGTCTTCTCAAGATTATATCCATGTCCTACATTTTTTTTGCAAAAAAATGATATCGCACTTGATGTATTTCTAATAATCAAGGGTGCATAAAATATTACTTTTATAAATTTTAACTACATAATCTCATTATCCACTGAAATAACCAGAAAGGACTACAAATAGAATTTATTACTCTATGGAAAGACATATTATCTAAAAGCAAATGAAATACAGCTGGGAAAACATAAGAAATGTATAAAAGAAATAATAATTTCATCATGTAGGAATGTGTGTTGTATATTTTTAATGCATCAGATATGTGGGAGACATTTCACTAGGTAATTACAAAAACAGATAAAGCTTCTGAATTCTGAACACCTTATTTCTAGTGTGGAAGCATATATGAATCAAAGAGACACACAAATTGATTGAAAATAAAGTGTCTGGTGGAGACCAAGTGTCTGTCATCCATTTCAACCTCCTTCTCATACCCAGTGATTGGGAAGCTAACATAATATTTCCCAGATTTCTTAAAGGTAGAGTTTCTGACAATTTATTTTTACCTATTGATGAAATGAGCAGGAAACTCTGGTCTGAGACTGAGTCTTGTGGATAGAGCAGCTAGGTGCAGGGCCTCTGTTTTGATCTAGCATCTTACACAGTAGTGATGTTGTGGTTCTTCAATGAACAACCTATCACAGTGACAGATTCTTGCAGTGAAATTGGAAGCTTTCCCTTCCTTGTCAAGCAATATACAGCTGGATACAGGGATTTTCCTGAAAAGTCCAAGTTAGAACCTCCTCCAGCTCTACCAGTGAAATTGTATGCACCTAAAAGCAGGTATTAGCTTTCTTTTTGCATCAACCATCTAAAGTAGAGTCAGTCACTGGCATCTGAAATTCACTCAGTACAAGTTTTATGTAAATTAGATGCAGGTAACAGTCATCCTAGGATTCTGGGGCAGGTGGTTTATGCTATTTGGTTTGAGGGTTTCTTTTTTTTTTTTTTAAGCTTTATTTTAAAAGATATATTTTATATACAGAACACCTGAACATATTTAATATTTATACTTTGATGAGTTTGGAGATATGCGTACCCCCATGAAACCATCACCACAATCAAATTAATAAACATATCTATCATCTACTAAAGTTTCCTCCTGTCCCTCTTTTGTTGTGGTGGTAAGAGCACTGAATATGCAATCTACCCTCTTAATACAGTTTTAAGTGTACATTACTTGTTAGCTGTAGGTACTGTACTGTGCAACAGATCTCTAGAACGTATTCATCTTGCATAACTAAAACTTTATGCCTATTGAATAATTCCCCTTTCCCTCATCCCCTGGCAACCACCATGCTACTCTCTGTTTCTATGACTATTTTGGATACCTCATATAAACTGATTCAGGTAGTATTTGTCTTTCTATTACTGGCTTTTTCACTTAGGATAATGTCCTCCAGTTTTATCCAAGTTGTTGCACATGGCAAGATTTCCTTCTTAGGGCTGAATAATATTTCATGGTATACCATATTTTCTTTATCCATTCATCCATTGATGGCTATTTACTTGTTTCCATATCTTGGCTATTGTGAATCATGCTGCAATAAACCTGAGACTGCGAATACACTTCAACATAGAAATTTAAATTCTTTTGGATGTATCCTAGAAGTAAGATTACTGGATCATATGGTAGTTATGCTTTTATTTTATATTTTTGAGAAACCTCTATAATGTTTTCCATAGCAGCTGCACCATTTTACATTCCCACCAACAGTGTACAAGAGTTCCAATTTCTCCACATACTCAATAACACTTATCTTTTGTCTTTGTGATGGTAGCCATTCTAACAGATATGAGATGATATTTCATTGTGGTTTTGATTTGCAATTCCATGACGATTAGCAGTGTTGAGCACTTTTTCACGTGTGTTAGCCATTTGTATTTCTTGTTTGGATAAATGTCTATTCAAGTCTTTACCTGTCTGTTTTGTAATTGGGTTATTTGGGGCTTTTCTGCTATTGAGTTGTTGGGTTTCTTATATATTTTGGATATTAATACCTATCATTTACATAGTTTGCGAATACTGTCTCTAGTATTCTGCAGGTTGCCTTTTCTTCTATTGACTGTTTCCTTTGCTGTGCAGAAGCCTTGTTACCATTGGAAAATGGGATTCTGGCACCAAGTGCCAATTTAGATTATCACCTGTGTTCATCTGCATTGAAATGCCTGTGGAAGAACTAGTTTTGGCAGACTGAGCAACTACTGTTTTAATGTTAATGGAGGTCATGGGGGATAGAAGTCTGTCAGAAATAGGTTTGGATGTTTTAACTGCACTAGAGAGGTTTTTAAAAAGCAATGACAAGCAAAAGATTTCAAATTCATGCCTAAAGGCATATAGTCAGGAAAACAGAATTTTTATGAGGGCTTTAAAAACTCTTATCTTCATAAGTTACTAAAATTCAAACATAAAGGCTGCTCTGTAGTTACGGAGTTACAACCTAGGTTGTATTTGCAGCCCCCAAATCTGCTAATTGAAATTTAAGACATTGATTGGGAAAGTGTAGAATTCTGAAAAGTAGAATTGTAATAATTGAGATTATTCCATTGACTCTTTATCTAGACTCCAAAAACCCATTAAGCCTTCCAGGCCATTGGATTAGTTTGATTTTCACCTGTCTCCTAAAATTGTTCCTGCCTTGTCTGAAGAGCCAGTAATGATACTGTCAGAAGTAGTTCCTCTGCACAGGGACAGAAATTCTCTTTATATTCCATGCCCATCACCCCATTGCCTCCAGACCTATAATTAGAATCACATCTTTACATGTTTCACAAGCCACTTGCAAAGCAGAAGGCTTATATACAAATAATAATATTAATTATAAAAATGTGCTAATGTGTTTCAGTTAAGCCTTGGGGATTATGTGTGGAGACTATTTCTGGGGGTACTGAATCTAGTAAGGGAAGAACATAATTTTACTTCCGTTTGAATTTATCAGTGTGGATATGCTTGCCAGAGGTAATGGGTTCAATTCAAACCCGAGCAGCTTGGATTGACTAAATTTTTTTATAGGCTTAATAAAACCTCTTCTCAAAGATTGTATACATTGATGATGTTGCAAATCGAACATCTATAATGTCAAGAAGAAAAAAATCTGAAAACCTATGAAGTTGTGATCAGCTCAAAGGCCACAACCATGATAATTGACAGGGCCATTAGGAAACTTCCTTAACCACATTTGAGAAACACGCACTAGTGGTTGTCTCATTTTGGATGAATGGAAGGATGAAAATCAAATAGTAGACGTTAGTTGTTGTCAATATTGTATTTTTATTTTGATAGGGTCGTAGTTTCACTGATAGTCTTACTAAACATAATTTAATATGTACGTGTTTAAAAAGAAATACTTGTAGGGGTCAATGATGAAAATATGTGAAGAACCAATGATTATGATTCAAAAGAAATGAAGAAAAAGAAATACGTTGATAAGGAGAGCAACAACATCATTCAAAAGTACAATATAGGATGTTCTGTATAGTCCAAGGATAAAGGTGGATGTCTCTGTGATTAAAATGGAATTTCAGATATCAATGTGATGTGGAATCCCAGGACAATTTAAGACAAAAAATCTTCATTTAAGCACCAGAAGCAAGATGTATGTGGTTACTGTAATAGACAGTAGGTATATATGTATGAAGTCAGAATATTTTCACACAGGAATCATCAGATGTGACTAAATGATTTTGGGGGAATTTCAGTTTGAAGTAGTTGGACAGCATATTTGGTTGCTCTTTGTGCAACCAAAACCAAATCCCATTCATGGGGAGGCCTGAATTGAGTCACCATGATCAGAAGTGTTGTCCCCTCAATCAATTTCCGTGCCTAAGTTAAAACAAAGATGTAAAGGCAGTTAATCAAAGGGAGAAGTGTAATCTTTGAAAAGACCCTTAACATCACAAGAATATTCACTAATAATTCTCATAATTATTCCTAAGAGGGTCCAATGCCATTTATTTGGTAACTTTGCCATTGGGGAAAGAAACTTGTACATAGTATTGGAGCATGAGAGAACATCGGCTCTGAAGTTACTGTAGATGCTACTGTCCGAACAAATATGGCCACAAATTCAGTATGGGGACTTACAGGAATCTTTATTTTTCTGCTAATTTGATGCTATCAGGAGGCTCAAATTACATAATGTCATATTCAGTGTCTGATTCAAACTCTGTTATCCCTTTATGTGAGCATGCCATGGTGTTCTGAGTATGGGAAGGAATAAAAATGACAGATACTACATTAGGTGTTATATGTACGGTGACCGTGTATCCTGGTTTGCCTGGGATCATCCAGCCCTCATTTTGTAGAGTTGTCCCAGCAATCTGTCCAATTTAGCACTTGTCTTGGATTTTGCATTTTCAAGACAGTATCGTTAAACTAATTATGAATGAGCTTTGTGGCCGTCCACGCAGTACATGCGACTTCTATCATAACTTCATACAACTAATACTAACTTTTTTTCCTATCTTGACTCCTTTTAGCTGCTCCCACAGAGACCATAGGAAACCCCACTGATCACACAGTCAGGTTTATTAAAATTGTTACAAATGAAATAAGCACTACCTTGACAGAGCCTCAGTGATAACTCCAAAGGTAGAAGTCAGAGAGTGCATAGAGTATTGGGAACTGTGTTTTAGCCACAAGGATTTTAGGGCAGAAGTTGGTAAGCGAAGTCTGAGAAGGGATTACCACATTTTGTAAACTACAGGATTACTGAAATTGCAGAGATCTTATTTATGGAATATAGTAGTCTAGGAGGAGTCACATTATTGTGTCTTATCTTGGAACATTCAGATCTGAATAAGGTGGTATTAAAACAACTTACTTTGTGCTGAACATGTAATATAATATATAATATACATGATACAATAATGTAATAAAAATGGATATCATTTGTTCATTTTGTGCATCATAAATATTTTTTAAATTGTCGTTTCTCTTTCATTTCTCTACACAAAGTAATGAACGTTTCCCTTTTAAGGACAATATGTATAGTAATATTAATTTGTCAATGAATTCAAATTTCAAATGTTATATAAAGTTAGTTAATTTACTGTTCTTTTTCACTCTTAAAAATTTCTATTTTAATAAGATAAACCATGTCCTACTTATCCTGAGAGGTTCTATTCCTGTTTTCATCCTTGTTCTCAGATCCATGTGTTCACACAATCAGAGATGTGAATGGCCTCACACATCAGCATGTTCCTTATTTTATAAGCTGGCACCCCAATTTTGCATGATGTTGTTTTCCATTTGGTATTACTTTGTCTAGATTCAAAGAACCTTTGTCACTGTGAGCCAGTCATTTTCCATTCCCCTTTCTACTTGTAAGAGAGACCTAAGTGTCCTCTGGGAAGCTAACCCACCCCCTACTCTCAGTTTTTGCTGTTGGTGAAGCTCGAGGCTGAATCTGCCACTACACCAGCAAGCATTTGAGTCAAGACAGGCTGAGAAGCATCTCTTAATTCCTCGGCTCCACTGACCGTTTCAGGAAAGAGAGCAATATACCTAACTATTCCATATCCTGATAATGGTGAGCCTCATCAAATTTACCTGAAGGTTGAAATTTGCGTCTCTGCTCTTGTCTCTTATGCCTTATGCCTCCTTTTCTTCCTTACTCCACCAGTACAGTTTTAGAGGCACTTGGGACATGCATTATAGATACTCTCCTCTCACATTCAAGGCATGCTTACATGTTGTGTTGGAATCTCCTCTCAGTCTGGACAATTGATTTTGTGCCTTAAAGCAGTTATTTCTGATCTGAGCATAAAACCCTGTGCCAACTTTGATGTTAGTATACTGTCATTTCAATTCTTCAAGGAAAATGTTTCTCAGATTCATACTACATGGATTATGCATATTAATTTTTGGAGTTCCTGTGAATTGCTTTTATTTCTCATTCCAAGAAAAATTTCCAGAAAAGCTAAAAAAGTGAATCAAAACATATTTGTCCAGATCATTATGAAATCTTTTAATTTTTAAGTTTGGTAGAAATCCGGTGTTTTATTTGTTTATTTTAAAAAATATTAGCTTGGCCATTTTCATAGTTGTTATTTTTAAATTTTTTCTATATTTATAGTCTTTTTTCCATCTCAATCCTTATGTATTTCTTCTTTCTTATTTATTGCTTATATTATAGGAGTATAATTCTATTTATACAGGTTCTACAACTTTTTATAAATTTTTCTACTCTATGTCTATGTTCTGTTATTTTCCATTATCTTACATTTCTCTTTTGTCTTGCTATTACTATTTCCTATTGTCTTCTACATTGAAGAGCGTAAATATAATACACAAAATTTATGCATTTGTATTAAATGAGAAAAGTACACACAATTGATAATGGTTCAGTCTCCTTTAATCTATTCTTTTGTCTTCTTGGCTGCTGGGCACTTTCTCTGACAAGATACAATATCACAAATCAGGTTGGTTGCTGCAGTTTGTTCCTATATCAATTCCCAGTGTCTATAAAAAATACCATGTTGAATTAGGATGGAATTTGTACATTCTCTGACTACCTGATCTGTGCAAACTCTAAATACACCATGTAAATAAAAAACTATAACCTAAAATCTGTCCTGGAAATGAGACTCTTCCTGTCTCCATAAATATATAACACCTATATGTCTTAAAAAAGAAGTCTGTGCTTCTGCCACATGGCAATTTAGAATATGTAGAAAATAAAAAAAGTCTAATTGGGGAAACATTCTGCATGTGACAAAATGGAAAAGTCATGCAGAGTGGAAATAGCATAGCAGTTGTCAGTTCAGTTTTGTCTGATTGTCTTTACATCTCTTAATTATTGGTAGAATGTGGATTAAGAATTAACATTTGGGTTTCCCAGCCTTCCTGTTTGTTGTGGCAGAGCACACCAGTAATATATACCAATCCAGGTGATTCGTTCTGGTAATAAAAGTTTCTCCCAGATTTTGGCAATAAGTTGATTTCACCAGACTTAATTTTGAGTATTATTGGGCAGGGCCACTGTTTTCATCTTCATATGTATTTTTGTCACCATTTGGGAGAGACTTGTATTAGGGCCCAAAAGCCAGGTGATGACTGAAACTGAAATCTCACTGGTTAAAACAAAAACAAAAACAAGAACAAAAAATGGAACAGGCAAAGCAAAACAAAAATTTATTGTTTGATATGATTCAGTTCAATTCAATTTAACATAAGTTATATTCATAAGTATTTATGGTCCCCCAACGCTAACACAACTCAGATAGTAACTTGATACCAATTTGCACATCAGACATACACTTACATTCATATATCCTACTAAGATTCAAAAGAATATCATATGATCAGATACATATTATTTACTTTCCCATCATGCTTTCTGGAAATGTCTTTTATTTTTTTAAACTGGCAAAGTCCATTATCGTTTTATCTCCCCACAGTGCTTCTTCTCAAAGATTCCTTTTTCATAATCTCACGGAGTAAACCCTGGCTACTTGACACAACTGCCTAACAAAGCTGTTTAACCCAGGGATGGGCATTTAATTCAAAACAGACACAACAGAGATACTTGTGTCCGGAAGTTGGGAATGAGAATGTAAAAGTTACCACTAATAATATGCACTTTAAGAGACAGCACAGGGATGTGACTGCTACAGAGCAGGTAACAAAGCAGATCAGGAAGGAGAAGCAATGGGACAAGTGGCCTCAGAGAAAGAAAGAGAGAAGTGAGAGAACAAAAACTTTGGTTCCTGAAGTATTCCCAGCTCCCGAGCTAACTACACCATAAAGGCAGGCTGAACTCTTGCACGTGGGTCCTCTTCGACACTTCTGTAAACACGCAACACATTTTATATTTGTCTTCTGCTCACTTGAGTATGTTTATGTTCCTAGTAAACAAAGAACCTCAAAGAAAGGTAGTAACCTCATTTACTTCTGCTCTGCTTATGTAATTATTGTATGTTTATATTAACAAATCTTACTCTGATTCCTCTGTATAGCTTTCTGGCTTTAGTGGCTAATGATTGTTCTCACTCATCTCTCATAATCCTGTATGATGTCAAAAGATCACTCCCATCGTGCAGTGTTGTCTACAGTAAGATGCCTCTCTCATACACAAAGAATTATATAGATTTTGTACTATAGAGTGCTATAAAAATTCACTTCTTTAATTTTCTAAATAATAATAGAAATATAGAATGCAATCAGAAATAACTTCTGAAATGAATAAGTTGAGCTTTGGTAAATAACCTAACCCATAAAAAATACAAATTATTTTGTTTTAAGTTGTTTTCACTTTCATATCTGTATTTATTTTGAAATTAAAATTTATAATGAATTTTTACAACATAAACTACCATGTGGGAAAAAACAACAAAATTCACTCCATAAGTATTTTTAAGCTGAGAAAATATAACATCAAATTGCTCCTGTTTGGATATTATGAAAAAGTTTTCATTTGTATATATATTGAGTTATGGCAGAAGAGAGACAGGCATATGTGAGGCTGGAATGGGAAAATGAAGGAGAATGAAGGTTGAGAGTTGGTTGTGGTTGCATTGCATGTTCATTTCTTTCAACCTTAAGCTGTCATTTTACAGTTGAACGAACTGAGCTTTAGGAAATGTGGTTACCTTATAAAGATCACAGAACTGGTTATTAACAGAGCACAGTCTCTTTATCCTTTGTCCAGGGTTTTCTACTTTGTAATTCTATTATAACCTAAAAAAAAATCGAAATTCTACTTTCCACATTTTCCTGTTCATGCTCTTTCAATCCATCACTGATTTTAGGCAACCCATGACTTACAGTTCTCATGTAATAATAGGAAAAACCCAACAATGTTGGCTTGTGACTTATCACACAGTGCATGCAGATTAAAATAGTTTATCATATTTGTATTGGTAGTTGTTTTGTTTTTACCATAAAATCAAAAAAAATGTATCTACAGCAGTTTAGTACTATTGAAATGCCAAAAATCATCATAATAGAAAAGATAATTATGTATTCTTGCTATATGATACTAGGGGAAAATCTCTTTAGAATTACAGGGCACAGAGAACATATAAGCATAAGTATCAAATTGCTCAGTTCTTATAAATCTGTTACATTTTTGCAAGCATCAAATCAATGTGTTTCTTTCAAATCTACTAATTTATGGTAATCTGTACTGCTAGCAGGCTCTTTGAATATCTTTGCATATTAAACACATTTGGATAATACAAGAGCAAAGTGTTTTTTATCATTAAAGTAAGGAGCTCTTTTTTGTTTAATAACAAAAATAGGGTATTTTTATGGTAAATACATTTCAAAATATTTCTTAAGAGGTCATCCTTCAAGAGGGAAAACAACTTCAATGTTCAAATGAAAAAAAAAAATCTGAAAATCCCAGTACTTTAATTTTCATCATTCAAGATAGCTCACGGTTTATATGAAAGGACATATATCATTTCTTCATTTCACATGTGCACTGTTCTTTTGTACTCAGTACAGAGCTGTGCACATTTCTAAAAACGGTGACTCCCTGGCAGGAAAAAAGCCAAGGAATAAACCCTTGACATTCCCTGGTTGCTGTAATACATGAGACACTTCACTCTTCTGGATTGCTGAGATTGCCTTCTTTATTCCCAAGTGTCTCAGGTTACTTCCTGCTCAGCCAAATGGAAAATACACAGTTTGACATTCTCCAGTGGGAATGCTGCTTATGGCAAGCAAGAAGGGATGTACTGGAAAATTTTTTTTTCCTGGAGTTAAAAAAAAAGTGCCATGAGGGGAAGATCTTCTTTGGCTATACAGATGAAAGATATATAGATGATAGATAGATAGGTAGATAGGTAGGTAGATAGACAGATAAACATAAATTGATGTAGTATAGCTGTAACTAAAGCCAAGAGATTTTTAAAAAGCTATTCAACTTAGACAATAAATATGTCATGATCAACTCAAGAGCTCATTACCTAATCTTCTGATATAAATGATGGTGCTCTTTAGAACCAAACTGCCAGATTTCCAGCATCTCTAATACCAATTTGCTGTAAACATACAAGTTCTCCCTATGATCACAACATAGTGTAAAATTACAAAAAGACTTCTACTGCACATAGTCATCTTCAAATGAACACGTAATTAATAGAGACCCACAATGGCCTCCACACTATGGCAGGTATTATGAAAAGCAAATAAATATATGAATCAATACCCAGTATTGAGCAGTAATAATGCAGTTACTTGCAGAAACATAAAGAAAAAGAATTACATTCTGAATAATCAGGAAGATCCCCTGCTCTCCCCACCCATACAGTGAGTGAAGACTGAAGAGTTGCACAGAGACTATATTTACACAAAAGTTCAACTTCACTTTCTTCCCACAAAATCATCCAACAAGTATGGGGGATAATTGGTCACTAAGGACAAATCAGTTATGATGATCATGATCATTTTTAACAAGTGAGCATAAATTATAAAAGGGGCATTATATTTCAAATTAAAAGTTAATTGAAAAGGCTAAAAGGTACAGATCATTGCTAATGAAGAGGTTTTATTTTTTCACATTTGAGAAAGTTGTGTTTTTAGACTACGGTGACAATTTTGTGTTTAGCTTTGGCTATTACTGAAAATTCTGATTTCTAAATGTCTACAGTAAATTAATTTATAGAGACAATCTTCTGTATGCTGGATATTCTTGCTCAATTATGTTATGGAGTCCTCAGAATTTACCTAAGTTTGTATCCATTGTACATCTTGCTAATACACCTTCAAGAGGACAGTAAGAGTCTTAGGTGGGATGTGAAGGTGGAAGATGAGGTAGATGGAGAGATGAAATCAGTCAGAATCAGCATATCAAAGAAACATGATGTTGAAGTCTCCTAGGAAACTCAAATCCTTCACATACTCCTCGCCAAAGAATTAGTATTTCTTTTCTTCTGCACAAAGGAAAGAGAGCCAAAAATGTTATGACAATCAACAGAGAAAGAAAAAGTTGTAAGCAAACATTTAGCCTTTTTCTCTTCTCTTCTTTGTCTGAACTCGAAGATGAAGGAGGACAAGGTGCATGTCCCAGATATAGACCATGCACCCTCCCCTCAAAGCTGAGGAAAGGAAAGAAGAAAATAACAGACCACACGTCTGTTCACACCAGTGCTCAGTGCTGGGGAGAAGGGATCGTATTTCAATGGCATATGAGATTGGAGTTTATAACTAAAGTCAACTGAAATCTTTTACGTAATAAAAAACACTTGGAAAATTATGGTATTTTCCTAAAATATTGACAAGATCTACCAAATAAGGAAGCAAAAGTATGTATAGCGGAGTGAAGATGAGTGGAGAAAAATAAAAATATCTTTATTTTTGTTTTTGTATCTAGTCTGAAGTTCACACTATTTAATAAATTATTATAAGTTTATTCCAAAAGAATACCAGTGTATAATTTTCTGTTCTAGATTTACAAATATTTAAAGTAATTTATGTACTTTCTTTGAACTAGGTTTTAAAAATATTCTGTTTCTTCATAAATCATTTCTGAAGGTCCCACATAGACTGTTTAGTACAAAGAGTATTCAATTGAAAGCTGGAAAACCAGTTTTCTAACCATAGCTCTGTTCATAAGTATCTGTGTGTTCTTTGACAAGATTAAACACCCTTAGTCTCAGTTTCTATATCTTAAAAAATAAAGATACTGGGTATAAATAATTTTCATTGCTAACATTTTATAATTCAAAAAATTATCTAATGATATATCTAATGACATTTGGAGAAATAAAAGCACTAGGTAATTATAAAACTAATGTCATTGATTTTAAATATGTAGTTTTACTAATTTATATTGATAAGAATATATAATTGTCTAGAAATGTATGGGAATTCAAGTTAATCACTAAATATTTTGGTTGTTTAGTGTACAGCTATTGCCTCTATAGTTATTGAAAAGGAAAGAGATAAATATAAAACATAATTACCTCCCATGAAAAGAAGATATCATAACCACATAAGCGTAACTGAGGAACCCAAACAATATTCTTTAGTTTAGGAAAATAATAGAAGTCATATCAACAAGTAGTATGAGATATCTCCAAAATAGGTTTTATAACAAAGACAAGATGTAAGAATTTACATATAAAATAGGAGTAGTCACAAAAAGCATCAAAGATAAAAAAAAAAAAGGAGGATTTTGCTAGACAGGTGATAACTGGGTATAGCAAAGATGAGTAAATTAAAGCATTGCATAAACAAAAGCATGAAGCCTGGAAGCCAGAGGTATGCTAAGTGCATAATTTTTTCTTTTACAACTTTGTAACAGTTCTTTTTCCAGTTTTGATGGAAAAATGCTTAGGGACTTACCATCATAAACAGAGGTAACACTAGACACATTATGTGAAATAACTGGTTTTCAGGCCTGGGACACAGGACACTCCAGATCTGTAATGCGTTTGATAAGAAAAGCATGTAGACTGAGGTATATACAGTGTGGCTTTCTGCCTCCGATCCTATTCCATACACCAGCACAGGGCAGTGGAATCCTACCAGAGATGAGTCATCTTAGCGGCACGGCGGGAAAAACGTATCAGAGTTTGGGAGCCTGGAGGTGAATAAAATTTGCAAAGCAGGGTTCTGGAGAGAAAAGAGCAAACAGAAGAAAAGTACTAAAAATCTGCATAGAAATCTTTTCAAGTGTTTGGCCAAATACATAGCTGTGCGTGTACAAAGTGAGACACCGACACCTGCAGGAAAATCGCTACTGGAGGACTGTGAGCCAAATGGACATTCTGCAGTTCACCTCGGTCAGAAGACACGGGAGTGTCAACAATCTAGTGTTTGGAGTATCACTGAAAGCTCATTGAAGCAATTGAGACTGCAAACCGTCTGTGCCTTTGAAGTGAACTCACCTTGCCCCAGAGTAAGAACTACATATGTATGCTGTCGTTTCATTGCAAACTGAATTATTTTGACAAAACTCTGTTTTTTTAAAAATAAATTAAAAGTCATCCTTTCAAACTTTAGCAATGACTTAGATGTTGATTAATCTCCATCTCTTCTGAAATACCCTGAGGATAGCATATGCATATTTGAAAATACTGTGTTTTTCATTCAGATACCTTTAGTCAAAGATGAAATGTTGCTCAGGAAAAAAAATTATTTTATCTTTTGCCTTAAACCTTTTGTTGTGTATGTGCTTTACCAAATCTACAGTGTCACGGACATGAGTTTCCTTTATTTTTCTGTTATCTCTATTTACACTACATTAGTGATTTATTGACACTCGGACTTTTGCTTTGGCATGTATTCAATTTACCCTGCTTGGTTGAGAAATATCCTTTTCTGAAGGTCTAGAATTTTCAAGCTTGTTAACCTACAAGAAAGAGTACCTAAGCTTTTCCCAGAAACCAGTGCTACTGTTGAGAGTTTTTTCTTTCAACTTACACGAATCTGCTATCTTCTTGATGAGGTTACTAAATGCAGACACTCATAGATAACTTCAGAGTCAATATGACATTGGCATTTTTAAAGTAGAACCCCTATGAGATTTGAGTCCTGGCATTCTACCTGCTTTGTTCATTGCTGTTTCCTCAGTGGCACACAGAATACTTTTAATCTAGGAAGGATCAATAAATATTAATTACAAAAAGGGATTTGTAGAATTGTCAATTGTATGGCTCTCTGCTCCTGACTTCTCTGTCCCTTGAACGTATTATCTTTCTTTGAAATATGCATCTACTTAGATGTTTATCTATGAGCAAGACTGTATGTGTCTTAACAGTTTGGGTAAATCAAATTCTTCCACTGGGTGGGAGGATCCAGTTCATGAGTGTTGAAGTCTATTACTGAGTTTATATGTTAAGTATTTTCCTCTGCCCATGTATAAGTAACTTATATTTCTTAAGTCAAGCATACATTTGCATTGGTTTTATAAAAGTATTAGAATAGGCACTATAGAGTCTAAAAGAAAGATGGAAGATATGTTTGGGAAAACATCATAGTGAAATTTTAGTATGTAATGACTCAGATCTTGCCCCTACCAGACTATATTCTGCCTTAGACTTTTGCATTTGAAATTCGTTAACCACCCCTACACACAAAAATACCTGAAAACAAGGTGTATATTGTCTTGCTTATACCATTTAAAAATTCAGCTGTGGATTGCATGTTCTCTTCACTGATAAAGTATGTTCTATAGTTTATTCAGTATTTTGTTTTGTGTGAAAACCCTAAGGGGTATACAGCATAGCTAAGTATTTCTTACAAATTATTACTCATGTTATTTACCTCTGCTTTGTAACATATCTTCAAATGAAAATGTAGTTAAGATTTTTTTCAAATCCCTCTTGCAACAGTGAATAGATATCTTTGATTTACCTTTAATGCATGTAGTCCTTTTGCTCTTGCTTTAATATATTGCATTCAACATTTTGAAGGTGCTGTACACTTAGAAATAAATTTTTTACTTGTTTTCCCCCATTTTTGGCATAATTTACTATAACATTTGTCTTACTGTAACTAAATATATTTGACTTCTTCTCCTTATTGCCAATGATAAAAACTTTGTAGGATTTCTGCATACTAGTGTACTAGACTATAGACTCAATCAACACCGTGGTTTTACCTTTATCAGCCTCTGGATCTGTTCTCAAAATGTAATTATTACAGCAGCTTTAATCTTAATACTAGAATTTGTAAAATCAATATATATCCTTATTAACCAAGTAATAAAACTCGAACCTTTAGCAGAACTTTACCTTCCATCCATTACCAACCCTCATGCCTAACAGTAAGTAAATCATATATTATATCTGATTACATAATTATAACTATAGAATATAAAGTATAAATTTGATTAACTTATAAATTGCTAACTGATTAATTCTTCTGCACTTTAATACTCCTTCTATAAAAAGTTTTCTGAGAATAAGAAATAGCATGCAAGTTAAGGAGTTTGGGCAATATTACAGTGTTATGAAGCTGTGTGAGCATGCATTTAAAGATTCTCTCAACAGTTCCCTTTTCTCATCTTCTCAAGTTGTGACCCATTTCACTTTGTCTATGTGGACATAATTCAAACTAAGTAAAACCTTGCTTCCTTGTGAAAAAGATACTCATCTATTTTTGATGACAAAATAAACACCATACTTCATGCTAGCAATTTAACTTGAAATTGGAATATGATGTAATTACCTAGAATTGTGTATGGATAAATTTGGAATATAATGTACCTTTGGGAAACAGTATGTTTGCTGCCAATATCAAATTTCAGTACCAAGAATGGATGCAAAAATGTTGTAAAATTTGACTCTTTTCTATATCTTCTTTTTCTCTACTAGAATATCAGCAATTTTTCTTACTCATCCTTGTATCATCAACATGTAGCACAGAACCTGTACCTAAGCAAAAAGATAAAGAATGAATATTTATTAAGTATTTTATAGGGTAATGATTACAGGGCTCTTAAAGTGACTTAAATGTAGGATTTAAGAAAATTACTTAATATTTCTTTGTGTCAAACTTATCACCTATAAAGTGACAGTAGCAATAGAACATCTATGAAATAGTTGAGAATTTATCAAAATGACCTAACTGAGTTATTAAGCAGAGAGTTTGGCATATAAAATTTCCTTAAACTGTATATACCAGTTATTCTGTACCTGATATAATACTAGGAACTTTGCCCGTATCATTTTACTTTCTCCTCACAATGAATTTCTTCAAGGTAAATAAACAGTGTAAATTTATATCTAATATGACATAGAGCTAGAAATTAACCAGGGAAGGCTGACCCCAAAGCTTCTACTATAACTGTATTTCATCCCTGCTTAATATAACTGACAGATTAAATGATTAAATAGATACAGAGTTATAGTATTCTTTATGATGCAAAACTGGAATCCATTTCCATCAACACCACACGCTTATTTAATGCCCACTACATGTTAAATGTAGGCTAAGGGAGACAAATATTATTACAAGTTATTTGGAAGATGTAGACCCATAAAACATAAAGCTGCCAAATAGTTTTTCCCATTCTAGGGTTCTGGTTGAGAGAGGACACATACAAAGTTAAAGTGGTATCAGCACATAAGCTTCATCAATGGCCGTCTCATTAGAACAGAATTAGATAGTGAAGTTGAGGCTGTAACCTCCTACTTCAAAATCAAATCACATGACTAACTATAGATAAATAAGATAATGGTGTATCTCCCCCAGGTATCTCTAGAAGGATCTCCCTGGAGGGAGGGGACAGCAGGGCTAGAGTACCCACTGGATAAAATTTTAAAGGAAGCAGGAGGAAAACACTCCCTGTGATGCATCACCCTAAAAATGGTGGACACATCAATTAAATTGTCTATTTCTCCTACCTGGGGAAAGTGAAAGGAAAGGATGCATAGGGGAAACAGACATGGTTTCCCTATTGATACTCTCAGTGAGAAGAACTCCTACGGAAATATTTAAAGGAGAAATTAATAGCCATCACCCAACATTCTGATAAACTTCCAATTACTTGTTCAGGAAGTGCTGTTATATAGGTATCAAGTGAAGGAAAGCTCTTGATAGACTGTGACGATGTAAATTGTTTTTGTGACATATGCTGGAAATTGACTTGAAATAATACACAAATTGTAGCAAAGGGGGAGAAAATCCAAGAAGAGATAAACCTAACAGATTTAGGAGGGAAAAGGGTCGATGTAACTTGGCTTAACAGATTTTTAAGGTGAGAAATAGATGAAAAAAGTGAAAGTATAGACAGCAGTCATTTTGGACCAGGCCTTTCTCTCTTTCTCTCTCTCTCTCTCTTTCTATACACACACACACACACACACACACACACACACACACACACACACACACATATATATTTATACATATGTACCATTTTATATACATGTTATTTATATATTTAAGTATATGTTTTAATACTTAATTAATTTTGTTTATTTATATACAGTTAATCTACCAAGATTGGGAATAATAGAAGGAGAACTTGGAAACTGCAGGATTGCTTGGGGAACTAACAACTGAAGAAATAAATGAAAGTGTCATGATATACATCTTATAGACACAAGATTTGATATGGGTTTCAGATAATCTTTAATTTAGGAAATTAATAACAAAACTACATGTCTAAAAATGAAAACTAAAATAATTTTTATCACACAGATTGGTTAAAACTACATTTACTTTAAATATAAAAAATTTAACATCATTTGAAAAATATATTTTAGTATTACTTGAATTTGTATGCATTTTAATTCATTTTTCCAGTGTGCTATTATTAGTCAAGCAAGAGCTCCAGAATGTCAAGGGAGTTCTGTGCAACTTAAATAGGTAATCAGTGACTAACAGCAAAGTTTATTTATATACCCATGTATTTTCTGGTCATTTTTATCTAGCACTTGTTTGATTGAAGAAACGAAAACTTCTGCTTCACGGCTTAATGGTCTCTTGGTCTCTGTTCTTTTCCAGTTTGCAAAAATCCTTTTTGGTTCATTCATATCTGGGACTATGAATTATTTGTGCTCTTTTACTTTACTTTCTATAGAATATCGTCTATATAGATAGGTAATAATAATATGGATAATAACAAAGTAATACTAGCTCATGTTCTGCTTGTAGTTTATTCTGTTAAGAAGCATTGTTTTAAGCACTTTATGCTCTTCACAACCAACAGATGAGGCATACATAGTGATTTTCCAAATTTCCAAATGTGGAGGCCGACTCGTAGATTCATTTTATTTTGCCTTCAGTGTGTCTGTTACTAAGTTCAACAGCTTGAACTTGGCTTTTCTGTACCACTGGGAGTCAATTTTCTTTAGTTACCATGCCCATAATTCCACTTTGGTTCTGTCTAACTTCACTGAAAACATCTAATTAAAATAAACAATTTTTATATTACTACTATTAGGTTTATATGCTGGATTTTTTGAGGCGGTTGGTTTTTTTTTAAATCAAGGATCAGTGTAAAATTCAGAAAAAAGTGGTTAAAGCGTGAGGAAAATATATATGCTTTATAAGATCCAATTATAGGAAAATAGTGTTTACTTTTTGTTTCCATCTTTTTCTTTTTTTAATTTTATTTTTAAATGAGCATATCCAAGTTACAGAGAAAATTATAATTAACCCTCATATTGGTATTGCTTTGATGTAATTGTTTAACATTTTGCCATATTTGCTTAATCTATTTTTTCATTGTTGTGGAAGTTTTATAAAGTATGTCTCTGATACTGTAGCACTTTACTGCTCAGTATGTCACTCTGCCTCTCTCAAATATGTATCTCTTACATAGTCAAAGTATCATTATGAACTCTAACAAAATTAGCAGCAATAATTTAAGACTTGCATCTTACACCCAGCCCATATTCAAAGTTTTTTTCTGATTTTCCTCTACACACACACACACACTATAAAACAATTGGTATATTCTAATCAAAGTGCACATAGGGCATTTAGAGCTTACGTCTCGTAAATATCTTTTAATTTTGAGCATCACCTGGACCCAATTTTTCCTACCATTGACTTGCTGAAAGTCTGAGTCCAGTTGTCTTGTAGAATTTCCTGCATTCTGAATTATCTTGTGACCTAAGTTGTTATTTGACATATTTCTCTGTCACTGTATATTCTATGAGTTGTAAATTAGCACTAAAGTCCTACTTACTATTTTTCCCTTTTTTTTTCCAAAAATAAGAACAAAACTTCATATAGGATGTAATTCATATTATACCAATCAAGATGCACAAGATGTCTGGTTGTCCTGTGATTGTGGAAGTTAATTTTGTTGATGGCTTTAGTTGCTGAAAACTGGATTCCCGAGTGGTAAAGTTGCTTTTTCCCTATGACCAGAAAATAATCTGTGTGTGAACTTCAGCATGCTATGAAGAGTGATTTTCCTAGTAACATTTGACCTAAATTTTTTAGCATTCAGTAATGTTTTCTTGTAGATAATTTCATTAGTTTTTGCAAAATGGTGATTTTGCTAGTTTAATTTTTCCTTCTACATTCATTAGCTGATAATATTTTGGAAATAAAGGCTTAATCTGATCAGATTCATATTCTTTATAAATCATAAGCATAAAAGTAAATAACTGCAAACACATTTAAGTACATTTAATGGTAAAAAAAATAAATATATTTGGACATTTCAGACTTTAAAAAGGCCTATTTAGTATCACTAACCATTTCCTCAAATCCGTTCCTTTAAACTGTCTAAATTTAATGCATGTTCTTTGTGTACTAGACCTTACAGATTTATATACATAATCTATACATGACTTTATATTCCTCACACAAATAGCCATATATATATATATTTACAACTCAGGAAGAGTAAGTGTTGAGACAGGATATATTTCGAAATAATCTAAGTAACATCATTTTAAAGTATCAATCTTAAATGCTGTGTATCTTCAAATAATTATGTCTTAAAATCACACAGTGGCTGATTATCTCCAGGGAGTATATTTATTATTTTAGAAGCATCTGCAGAGAAGAATTAGAAAGGAAAAAAATAACTTTCTGAAACCCACTTTTTATCAAATTCATTTTGACAGATTCAGGCTACCTGCAGACTCAATTCACCTGAAAGGCCATGATATAACATTTATGTCAAATGTAATAGAAGCAAATAATCAGCATGAAGCTTGGAAGAGTAACAGGAAAACATAATTTGGGGTTTCAATTTTCTTACATCAAATAATGCCAAACTTTCTTAATACACAAGAAAAACTGAGGTGATATTGGAAGTTGGCAATATTAAAGCTATATCTGCATAGTTAGTGAGATGTTACAATTGTGTTTCTCTCCAGGTTTTTAATCTTCAGTAAGTTATGACTATCAAAAATCACTAGTAATCTTCTTAAGGCATACAATATGATCATATTTGCCTTGTATATGTTTACCACCTTTGTAGAGAATTTGCACATATTATTAACTAGTTCAAATTTACTTTAAGGATATTTTAAATATTATTTTGGCTATATAATTTATCAAAATGAGCTGCTATCTATTTAAAGAGCAAAAATCTATATAGGATTAATTAGACATCCACTATCTAAGAAGACAAAGAGCCACAGAGGCTACAAGGTAAATTAAGCCATGGCAATAAAAGGGGTCAATCCATAAAGGGTAAATGATATGTCCACATATCTGTAGTATAAAAAAGTAATGCATAATTTCATAACCGAAATATATGTAAAATAAACAAATAATACTAAGTAGAGCCAGCTTTCTCATTTTTTGAGTGAGAGATCACAGATGAGCTGAATGGTCCAGTGAAAATAGATTAGTGCTGGAGACATCAGTATAAACTCATTAATATGCACACAGATGGATACATTTAAAATATTCATGGCTATGTGTATATACACAGGTTAGCATATACACATATATTCCCTTGTGTTGGAGGCATATTCTTTTTTTTAATTTACTTTATTTTATCTTTATCTTTTGTAGGGGGAGGCAATTGGGTTTTTATTTATTTGTTCATTTGTTTTTATTTAATGGAAGTACCGGGGATTGAACCCAGGACCTCATGCATGCTAAGCACACACTCTACCACTGAGCTATGTTCTCCCCTCTTGACATTCTAGAAGCAATGACATCCCAACTGCAACAAGTGCATCCAGTACATAGAATTTTGTTTCCAATGTCATTCTCAAGAGAGAGGGAACAGGACTTCTAGAAAAATGACTAGGATTCTAGGACTAGGGCAGGGGATATACACTATAAGCCTAGAGTATATTTTAATAACAGAAGGTAAGAAAATACTTACTCCCCCCCAAAAAATATATATGTATACATATGTGTGTGTGTATATATATACATACACATTTATATATATATATAAGCAACCAGGGAAAGAATTGCAAATAGCCAAAGCTGAACCATTTGAGCTACAAAATATAGTGGTATTGGATTGTAACCCAAAGTATAAAGTAAAAGTCCACAAATCTATATTGATATAAATAAATAATAAATAAATAAATAATATGAGAGAATACACAAATCTCCTGTGCCAAGTAAGTTCAAATAATTTATGGCACAGGGCTTTTAACTTCCCACTCATTAAGGATTGGCTGCACTTAGTGACTTCATTCCAAAGTGTACTGTATGGAAAAGAAGAAAAAAGTCATTTTAGAAAGAAAAAAAAACCTAATGAATTCAGTCTGGCAATCCAGATTAGCATCAACGGTGATAAGTCATGTTGATTATGCTTACCCTTGATGTGAGGTAATGAGAAAGGCACTTTACCTCTCTGGTCTTCATCCCAATAACCCATGACCCTAGTTTAATCATGAGAAAAGCATCAGATTAATTTCATTTCAGCTGCAATCTACAATATACCCATCCAGTACTCATTAAATTGCCATGGTCATCAAAATCAAAATGTTAGAAACTGTCATAGATAGGAGGAGTCTAAATACAATTTGGTACATTCTGGAATCCTGGGACAGCAAAAAGACACTATATTGTAATTTTTAAAATCTGATCAAAGTGTGGACTTTAGTTAATGATTGTCAAGCAGCATATCATGCACTGGTTATTGATTCCAAGGAAGGATTTCAAATATATGGAGGATAGCAAAGATTATCACTATGCCAACAACTAGGATTAGAAGTCCAAACTCTGTGCTCAATGCATCTTGGTCATCGAGGAATATACAACGTAATCAAGCACTGACCAGAACAATGCTTGACTTGCTCAGAGAAGAGAAATGCGAGGTCAATGTCAATGTGGGGTATAGGTCCCCCAGGGCCAGTGGTTCTTTCCCATTGCTGGAGCAAGGCAATTGGTCTATATGCACCCCTTTGGTGTTGCCATGGAAGGACCCCCAACCCCTCCCTGCAGCATCTGAAATACTGAAAGCTGGGGGCTATTGACATTCATGCTTAAGCAGAACAGAGGTATACTCATTGCACCTAAAACAGGAAACATGCTCCCACACAGGTGACAAACCCAGAATGGACTATGTGGGCTCTTTATATCTTGCTAAAGAGATATCCCAGGCCCAAGGCCTATTCTTATATGGCTGAATGGAGGTTGAAAAACTGCATGCACGAGGCTGCCTTTCACAACAATAATGATATGTAAGTATTGGCTTGGCTCATTAATTGTGACAAATATACCATACTAATATAAACTGTTAATATATGGGAAATGGGGTGTGGGTTGTATGGAAACTCTCTGTGCTCTTTTACAACTTATCTGTAAATCTAAGACTATTCTAAAATCAAAAATCTAATAGAAAAATATTTATGGGGCTAGATGAAATGTAGAATCCTGGACTGGATCCTGGAAAAAAAAAAAAACATTAGTGTGAGACCTGGTAGAATCAAAATAAGTATACAACATAGTCGTATTTATTTATTATATAGTTACTATACCTATGCTAAATTTATAATTTTGACAAATGTGATATAATTATGAAAGTTCTGAACATTAAGGAGAGCTGGAGGAAGGGTATATGGAAACCTTTTGAACTACTTTTGTAACTTTTATTCTATTATTATTTTTAAAGTATATTAAAAAGAAAAAGTGAACACAAATACAAGACAAAATTTTTAAAAGCAAAAAATATTTAATAAATTCAAAGACAGTCCAATGCATGGATAATAGGTTTCTGAACCATGAAAAACCAAAGCAATGGAGAAAAAAAGCATATTAAAAATTATAATTCAAGGAAAAACATAGATACATAAGTAACATATAAGTAGAAAAAAAATTAGGTGATCAAAAAAGTATTTTAACTTATCAAAAAAACATTTCACTATAATGCTTTATAGCAGAGGAAGGCCAAGTAAAATATTTAAGAAAATCAGAGAAAATGTCAATGAAAATAATGTGAGCCAAGGATTTATATTCAACTAAACTGACTGTCGAGGGTAGTGAACACAGGTAAATTGTTATCAACATGCAAAAACTCAGGGAATAATGTTCTCATGAACCCTTCCTATACAACCTAGTAGGACAGGAGTTAGCAAGCAAAACTTCACAGGCCAAACCTGGCTACAAAGCTTAAAATATTTACTATCTAGTCCTTCATAGTGAAAAAAGTTTCCTACCCTCAAAGTATAAAAAAGCATCTGACAACCAGAAGAGCTGGAGAAATGAGGATGTAATGGGTTTGTGTTCTACCAAGGTAGACACTGGGTCTTAAAAACTGGGAGACAATGAATACAGCATATGTAAAATTTGTCCAAATACATTACATATTTGTATTGGAGTGTGTGATTGCTAATTTTATATGGCAGTTTGGCCAAGCTATGGTGCACAGTGCTGGATCAAACACTAGTCTAGCTGTTGTCATGAAGGTATTTTGTAGATACGGTTAAAATTTACAGTCAGTTGACTTTAAGCAGATTATGCTCCATAACATGAGTGAACCTCATCCAATTATTTGAAGGCACTGAGCAAAAACTGAGATTTCCTTGAGAACAAGAAATTTACCTCAAAACTATAATATAGAAATCCTGGCTGACTTTCCAGGGTGTCTGGCCTGCTTTGTGGATTTCAGACTGCCAGTGCCCTAAATTTGCTTGAGCTAACTCCTCAAAATGAAATTATCTTTTCCTCCCTCCCTGAATAGGTATGTATCCGTGTATATATATACACACATACACATATATATATATATCTCCATCCTAATATTTTTCCTAATATCTGTACCTATATCTATCTATCTATCTACATCTATCCACCTATTATCTATCTATTGTATTGTCCTGTTTGCTCTTTCTCTGGAGAACCCTGACTGATACCAAGTGAGAACACTAATATTGTTATTCTTCAGTTTGCTCTGGTGTGTATATTTTATGGAATATTCTCAATTCTCAAATCCCCGTATCCTTGAGAACCAGGATTCATAGTGTGGAGAAAAGGAGACACTGATACAACAGAGGTGTTTCAGTAAAAATCGTGTAGTTCAGTGTTTCAATTGAACCTATCTGTGGGATATGAACAAAAATATTTGTGTGCATCTGTATTATGTATTTTCCTATATATAACCACTGGAAATGCCTAGGTACAGTGATCAACTCTTAGCGATGAACACCCCAATGATTTGATTGTGGTCATAACATGCCATCTCATACTTGAACAAATTAGAGCTTCTTTGAGAAAGGACTACCTGGGTTCTGTGGGGGAAAGAAGTGTAAAATTAGCGTGACGTTTCCTGTTAAATCAGGTATCAAATAACTTTCAATGTTTATTGGGGTACTGTCAAAAGACTAGAAAGCCAGCCCGAAAAGTTTTCTGCTATCAAAGACAACACCATTTGAGCTCATTAAGGATAGTAATTGCAATGAATTAAAACCCATTAAATGTGTTTAAATCCATCAGTTCCTAAGAATATTAAAAATTTTGACATTTATAGGATAATAAGCAACCATTTCAGTACCTTCAAATATAGAGAATAAAATACACAAGCAAATAAAATATTTATACTGCCTTTTCTCTGTGAGACATACCACTGCATAATCAAAAGGGATAAGTAATTAATTCTAAAATTATTCCATACATAAATAAGAATATATGATGGAATGACAAAGTGATCAGCTGTCAACCTCTTACAAGTTAAAGGATCTAGCATTGAACACCAATGGCTACTAACATCGTAACAAGAAGGAATAGCAAGCTTATGAGACTCCTCATGAAAGAACATAACATCACCCAAATCTGGATAAAGGAATAAAATTTGAGTCTAACCTCTGGGCCCATATGCCAATTTTCAGGAACTACAGAGGAGAGAGGAACATGAGTATGTAATCAACAAAACCCAGACCGTGGGAAACTCTACAGACCAAAGGAACAAGCAGATAAACAGATAAGGGATAAGAAAGAAATGAAAGTATGGAGGACAACTCTGGGAATTAAAATATACCTTAAAAATAATGACTAAAAACTTTGAGGTCTAGGTTTACACATTTAGACAGTATAACTATAAAGAGATATAAGAATTGATGATGAAAATGGACAAGGTGGTGGTCACTCATGGAGTAAGGGAAGGACTTGATATTGGGACAGGGCACAGGGAGCATTTTCATGGGTGGTTGGCAAAGTTTTATTTCTTGAGCTGGCATTGGTTAGAGTGGTGTTCACTTCATAAAAATTCAGTCAACTATATTTTATTTTATATATTTTTCCTATATCTGTGTTTTATTAATAATAAAGACTAATACCAAAGAATATATTACCATGTCAATGATTGTATACAGTAATGTTATCAACGTATTCAAAATTGACTTATCCAAATAAGATATTTTATACCTCAATATAATATCAAAGATAGATATTTTATATCACTCTAATTATTTGAGTTTTGTTATGGAATCTTCCATTAAGCATCTTAAAATCTTCATGTGCATTTATAAAATTTTTAAAAATACTTTATATTCTTAATAATTAATTTTAACTCTTTTCTATAATTTAGTATCATTTCTAGGTGCATTTTCCATGCATTGGCTGAGTATTAAATTATTCACCATAAATACAGTTTCTAAGACAGAATACTTTGGTATGGGTCTACCTAACATGCTTAAATCCTTTTTAGAAATATCTCCTATCAGTCCATGCTCATGGTCCAGAAAAACGATGAAGGTCTCTGTCCTTGGCACCAGGCTTGGGACATGTAATCCACATTTAGCCAAGCCAAGAGCAAAATCTTCTTATCCACAATGGTTTTATTAGTGAGACACCAGATGACACAGTCTTAGTAAATCTGTTTAGAACTAGCTCCTGGCCACAGTGGTCATTTCAAAAATAAACATATTATCACTTTGTAAGCAAACTATGAAAATGCATGATAATATACTAAGATAGAAGCTTTTCTGTTGTGCTAGCTTGATACCTAGAAGGACTTAGAACTGGGACAGAGGGCAGCAATTCTGCCTTGATTTGATGCTGGAGAAAAGCCAATATGAACAGAAATATGAGATAAAGAGAAAAGACTCTGTTTCTGACGACAGTGTTTGACACCCAGATTAAGACAGAACTGCTGACAGTAAAATTCTTGGCTTTTCATTTAAATAATATGATTGTTCCCTTTTCTGCTTAAATCAATTTGAGTTGGATTTTGTGACAATCGCACTACTACTATATTTGCTATGTTTCATTCAAACAATAGCATGTCCAAATAGCACAATTGTTTGTTGTGACAGTTATCCTTGAATGTGTTTGAACATATCAGGAACAATTGATAAAATTGTTTGCATAAAATGTTTTGTCAAACACTGTGGTAGATAAATAAAATTTGACAAGATTATTTTTACATTTTCTGTCCTACATCTTTGTTCATTTATTCAAAAGGCTTATAATCTTTACTCTGTGAAGTACATGGCTCCAGGTGTGGGACATGTCATCCATGTGGGACCAATCTATAACTGACGGGGGTATAACAGCAAGAGATAAGATTCTTGCTTTCAAGAACCTTATCACACACACAAACACACACATGTATTATGAAAACATGCATTTAGAATTGTTACTTGCCTGTCTTCTTCATTCAACTGTCTCACCTCTTCATCTTCTACTAGTCTCTTAAATGCATCCTAAATTCCAGTCTCTATGTACCGTCAGAATCTGGCAGCATATGTCTTTGGTTAGTTCCCTTAGATAGAAACTCTTGTTCAAATGATTTAGAGGGATACTCTCAGAAGAAAGGGAGTGAATAAAGCAGGATGGAGCAAGGAGGGAAAAACTAAGCAAGAATGAGTTCTTAGCTGGGGACTGATTAGCTTGAACCACCTGGACTTATGGAGCACAATTTGTACCACAGACTTACTCCTCCTTCAAAGCAAGGGGAAGACATATGTGCCCTATGCGTCACTCAGCCATCGGCTGAGCAAGTTTACCTTCATCAGCAGTGGTGGATGCAGCTTTGGGGTGGGGAACACCTGGTGAGGCACAAAGGCCAATTCACTGGACAAAAAGGCAGCTGTGAATTCGATTAGGCAACACTTGCAGCAACTAGGGATGAATATCATGGCCAAAGTGGATCGAGCAAGGCACCACCAGTGTCCACGCCTCCACATCCGTCCAGGTTGATAGGGTTGCAGGCATGTTGTTTCTCCTTGCCTGGGCTGCCTATCAAAGCCTGAAGAAGTTGAGCACAGTTCATACGCTGATTATGCAGTACTTTGTGATCACTCATCACAGTATAATATAACGTGCCTACAAGTATATCTTCCCCAGTCCGAGAAATAACAGTAGTAATTAAGTCTGATTAATCTTTATTTCTCCAGTGCCTAACACAATGTTGTGACCCCATGGTATTATTGATTGCACATCTGTTAATTTTTAATTGTTTGAAGGAACTGACAAAATAACAAAGACAAAGTTGAAATTTTGGACACATAGGTCATTTGATATAGAATGCTTTAGAGCTGAGTCTCTCAAAGTAAACCATTGGCCAGACAGATGACCTGGAGGTTCTCTTAACTCTCCAAGACTTAGTTTCTTAATGTAAAAAACAGGGATGATAAATATTGCTACAGGACTGGTTCCAGAACTAAGTAAGTTTACACGCATATAGGGCATACTTATCACAGTGAGTAATAAAAAGTAAGTGTTAAACATATACTATGTGTTATTTAGCCTGTATTACTGATGATTTTAGTGAAAATCTCATCTTCCAAGTTAGATGTTCACCGTGGAACTTTAAACAATACTCTGTAGGGTGCAGAAGAGCAAAATCTCATGCTGAAATTTAATGTTTTAGGTATTTTTAAAGAATCAACAGAATGGTAAAGAATGTTAGACCTGAATTTGATATTTTCTGTATTTTGTGCTTTATGAGATATTCAAATTTGTGGCATAGATGTTGCTGCTTTTGCTGTGGCTACTGGTATCATTTATATATATATATACATATACATAATATATATATGTATGTATATATGTATATAAATGTATATGCATTCTCTCATTGCTGAGGCTAGAATTCATCCTCACTGAGGTCAGTTTAACACATTAATGTCATTGTGTTATTGGTTCTCAAAGGAGAGTTTCATGTTTTAATCTCAAATAGTTCTATCAGTTTATAAAAGACACCTAAGGAGTGACAGAAAACATGGAAAAGGAAGTACATTGCATAATAAACACCTAACTCCTTGAGCTTCCTTAATTATCCCCTGTGTTTGTGCTTACTGTGTAATGATTCACTCTGACAGACCATCAGATTTTTTTTAAAATGGTTTCTTTTTTTTTTTTAAGACGTTATTACAATAAACTCTTCTGAAATCTTTACTAGGAAACCTCATTAGTAATGTAAACATCTGCTCACAGATAAAATGATTCTGTCACACGTTGTCTTTGACACCCATTTCCACACACTCTATTCTTTCTCTACAGCTTCTCATCAATCAAAGTTTGGGAAAACATGGATTAAAGTCTTAATTTATATGTGTAAATCAGAGAATGTTAAGAACTGCCTAGTTTTCCATTTTTATTAAAAGATATGAATGAGTTAAAAGTAGAGTAAAAGATGTTGGATTAAACCAGAGTTAGTTGGTCTAAAGTACAGCGTGTGTGTCTGTTGTCAAACAGCAGAAATACAGAAATACTACTGTCAGTGGAGCTTGAAAATAATGCACGTCCTTGTGTTGGGTCTATGTGTCTAACTCTCCCCTGTTGATTTTATTACTGTATACACAGTACATAGAGGAGAACTGGGCTCTTAAAAGTTACTCATTGAATGCGTGTTGACTGACCCACAGATTGAGCTGATACAACATGTTTTCATTAGAATAAAAACTAAAAAGGTAAACAAACCATTCGCATTTTTGTTATTCAGTCTGCCTGCTAAGTCTGTTCAGTTTTTCATTATCCATTGTTTAATGCCCTTTGGCATCGTATCTGTTTCTGTTTTGGCCTTTTGCAAACTCTAAATTTCACTTTTCATAGCAAAAAAAAATCTGTTCTGTGGTTCATTTATTCATTCAATCTGGTGACAAATACCTATTGAATATTTATTACTTGCCTGACACTATGCTAAATGCTGAGGGAAAATTGCATAATTCTAGGTACAACAAAAAACAGGGCACTATCAAGCCATTAACTAGTAACGTTTGCAAATGAAAAGCTAGTACAGATGATTCAGGGCTACTAAATGATGACTCCCATTATGTGATCACATATGCTGGAGTATTGATATGGCAAACTGATTTGAGAAGGCACAGCCAGTGATGTCCCAACATTTCTAATCGTAACTTCAGAATGAACAAGGAGCAGGGTGGACGTTGTAGAATAGTTAATCAGAGCTGATTTCCATTCTCTTACCTCACCTACATGATTCAGTTCAATCAAGCATGCTAAAATAACAGACTTCGAAAGATATTTCTAAAGGCTTAGTTTTACAAGTGGGCACAATTAAAATACTGGATTCACCAATTTTGGCACTTTCTCCAAATTCTACCTTCCAATTTTCAGGATTCATGTTACATATCTGTGTTTTCAAGTTATTTTTGAGTACTTTTTCCTTTCCCAGTCTCCGTTCAGGGCGGTATTTCCCAGGTACATTGTGAACAAAACATACAAAATGCTTGCTATAAGGCAACTTATATTTTACTTGAGAAGACAGAATAAACTTTAAAATGGAACAGTATCAGATCATAATAATTGCTGTGGAGAAAAATGCAGAGCAAGCAGTCAACATGTTGCAGGATGGGGGACAGTGAGCAGGGATGGCCTTGCTAAGGAGGTAACATTAAATCAAAGACCTAAATGATAAGAGAGGAGCATTGTGTACAGGGAACATAGTGGAAATAAACTTGGAATAAAAGAGTACAGGAAAAATGACCCACATGTGAGAGAAGGGAGCCTTAGGGAGAGCAGGGGAAGGACACGAAGTAGCTATTGTTGGACCGGCATTTATTCTCTTTGTGTAAAGTAGGCAAGCCCCAGACATAATGTAATATTCTTCCCCTTTCTTTATTATTCCCAGCATTTATTTCCTTGAACATCAAGCCTCTTCCTAAGTGGCCCTAAAAATGTTTCATATGAATTAGGGGCTTCTTTTCCACTGGCCTAACTAGCTGGAAGTCCCAGCTACAGAAACAAGGAGTCTAAAGTTATTCCTGGATCAAAAAATTAGAGATTTAAAATTTAGTTATATATAAATCTTTATTTCTCTGGACAATCATTCTAACCAATATAAAATTATGTATAACCAACCCACTTTAAAATAAAATGCCCTGCTGATCCGCTACTTTAAGAAGATAATGTGATTTTCACTTCTCTTTTGTAAGAGGGGACATTATTCAGTGTTCTTTAGGGAAATTCTCCCAACTTATGCTGCCCTTCATTTTCGTCCCCCAAGTCAGATGTTCACCATGGAACTTTAAACAATATTCTGTAGGGTGCAGAAGAGCATTTCTATCCCTTTGGCCACTTTCCCATCATTGGATAGTTATTAGTTAATTATTGAAAATAGAATCTTTATATCTTTGAAGGTCCTATCATTCAGGCTTTGCTCTTGAATAAGCCATCCACGGCCATGAGATTGATACTGTAATAGCAAATGCAAACAGCAAAAGCAAAGTATTCTCCCAGTTGGAAGTATAGGAAGAGATCCCCCACCTCAGCCCATCCCACCTCCCTCCTGTAACGCTTGCAAATGTAAGTTGTTTTCTTTGTGAAATGCATGTAAAACTTTTTAAAAACTAAATAAACCTCTCCTCAGTTTTAAGACCCAGTTCTAAAAGACCTGGGAACCATCTCTATGAAATGCAATCATTAAGACAGAGAGCACCCCTGTCTTCCACTTTCTGTGGGAAGGTAGGAGCCTAACTTCAGCGGGCTTCTTGCTCCAAACTGCAAAACTCTCTCCTGTTATAAAGGTAAGAAGAGCTTTTTCTGTCTCTGGGTGAACCCATTTGGCTTACAAATACCACTCTTACTACCAGGCAAAGTTGGGATGAAATATGTGTGACCAGTGGCTGTCACGTGCTCTTATTTGAGAACTGGTCATCTATCTGGAGAACACGTGTAATGGGTAATGCCTGCTTGGCTGTATAAAAGAGTGAAATTTCTTTAGGTTTTTGCAGTCTTAGTAGACTACCTGGGAAGTACATCACATTCTGGTCTAATGCTTATTTAATAAAAAAAAAAAAACAACTTTTCTTTCTTTCTCTTCAGACTTGGTGGTGAACTTTTCTGAGTTGGAAGATTTTGGCTTTAATTATATTTCTGCAACCATCCTGAACCAGGCCTGAGACTGAGGAGTAGGGTGGTGTTTGATTGAGAGTTGATAAAATGGGAGCTGACAGACATTCAAAAAAAATTGAGTTGAGGAAAGGTATTATAAGAGTGTGAATCTAAAGGTGCAGATACCAGGTTCAGGAACTGAGAAATGAATCAGAGATATAATGACGGATTCCAAATTGTGGTTTGAAGACTGAACATAGATTTCGTAAGGTGCTGTAGGGTGGGGAGGGAACTAGTGATTTGAGCCATGAGTAAGAGAGTTAATATTGTTCAGACATGGTTGAGGCTTTGCTGGAATCTTGTACCTAGGAAGTACATTTCAAAAAGCAAAATCCTTGTTTTTTGTTTTGTTGTTGTTGTTGTTGTTTCTGGAATAAAGAGCTTTATACACGTTCACTCTTTGGAAAACACCAGGAAGGGAGATTTCATCAAAATACCAAGCTAGGTTTCCAAATAGCACATGATATACCCAACAGATAAAATTAAATAAGTAGATCTTTCAATTAGTAGTTTTATTTTATTCTTTCAAATTAGCAAAACAGAAAAAAAAAAAAAAGATAAATTCAACTAGTGAAAATAGACTCGGGAAATAAAGCATATTTGTCCTTGTTCTCCCCGACTTGATGCTAACAAAGAGAAGGCAAGCAATTATGTGGGCCCTCTGAACATGTAATTAGGGTTTTTTGTTTTTTTTTTCCATTTCTCCTTCTCTCTAAAGAGACTTACAACTTAAGTCCTTTTAATTAATGGCCTCAGGAGACTCTCACCAAATTAATGTACAAATCAGCACATAATTTTTAGGAGGAGAAAGGAAGTGATTATTACCTGATTTTATATCATAAGAATAAACTTGAGTTCCAGGTTTATAAAGATGGGATTCTAAGTTCTAAAGGAAAATCCTCAAACCATACTATCTCAGTTGGCTGTCTGTCCTTATTGGCAAGAGGACTACAGCATCTAGCCAAAGTCTAGGGTGATCATCAAAGACAGAGTGAACAAGCAGGTCAAAGAATAAATAGGATTTGTGGTCTAACAGCAGGGTGGATTCGTGCTCCACTCTGGCTGATCCAGGTGTGTGCCCATGTGTGTGTGTTTCTTTTCTCAGCCAGTAAAAAGTTAAGCTATGATTGTCTTTATCATAGTGCTGAGGGACTGGGATTTTTTGAGATTTATAATCAAATGTGTGACAGGAGATATAATTTGAAAAAAAAAAGTATATTTCATTTGTGTGTGTATGCATATGTATATAGTATTTATTTTCTTGTAAATTGAGTAATTCAGAGTTGCATTTAATCCAGGCTCATTACAATTATTTATATGTCTGCCTTGCATGCTAAAGAAACAATTTAAATTTCCATTCTTATTTCTTATAAAGAAAAAAAATTCAGATTGCCCTACATGACTTTGATTTTCTCATAATGTAAATATCATATATATGTTCAATTACCTTATTTTGCATAAATATCACATAATTAAACTCTATTGCTTGTAATTTACACCATGGTTAACCATAGCTTTCTGAAAGGCCATGCTTGCATTCTACACAGTGATTTAAAATAAAATGCCTTTCCAAATGAATGTTCAGTATTAATAATTGCACTTGGAAGTGCTTTTATCCAAAACTACTTGTATACATGATTATTTTAGAAATAGTCAATGTAAGTAAGTGGAATTTTAACAGACAAATTACTTTCTATACTAGCAAACCATTTACCTAGTGGAATATAAAAGATTTGGGAAAATAACTTCCTGTCAATAAATGCAACTTTTGTTTATAAATTTGTTTATTACTGGAAAAAAAAACTTTGCTAAGATTTTCTTTTTAAATATTTGACACCTTTAGTTTTATATCTGAACATAATTAAAACATGAAATTATTAGCAAACAGGTGTACATCTGAAACTCTTAAATTATGTAAGTAATGTAAATGATGATCACATCTCAGTAAATTTATACTAAAGCATAAATTTGTCATTTGGTAATTTATCTATTCAACCTGAAAAAAGATACTATAAAAAAGAAAACAGTGTTATTTATGAGATATATTTTGGTTATTCTGCTATATGTCAAAAATGTGTAGCACACTTGATTTTGAAGGTATCATAACACTCATTAAAACACAAATGTATGTGTTTTAGGCAAATAGTAAATGCAGTTGTGCGTGAGGAAAGGCAAACGGTGGTGGATGGCCAGGTGTGCTGTCTCTGCCACCACTTCCCTGCTTGTGGAAGGCAGCAGGACCCCGTCAACAGCTGCACCGTCCTACTTCTCTAACCAACGTTAACGAGGGTAAAGTCAGAAAAATCAGAAATCACATAATTATGAAACAAAGATAATTTAATGTCGGTAATTGGTTAAACATAACAGAGAACCGGAAGAGGAAAAGGAGCACTGACGCAGCTGCGGATAATCCCAGGAAACCAAGGAAACTCGTCGTGGGCATCGCCAGATCTAAAACTGTGGACAAATGGCTCTTTGACCCTGCGTCTGGGACGAAGACCACTGATGTGAGGATGCTGGCTAGTGCTGGTACCGCTGAAGGGATATGAAGAGGATGGTTCTGGAAGGGCAGCAAGAAGCTGGAGCTTGCATCCAAAGGCCACTTCAAGGTGAAAGTTTATTGCTATGGAAACAGTGACAGAGACTAAAGCAAAAAGGGAGGGCGCCTCCCTTGTTCCTTCCTTCTCTCTTTCTAGCCACTACCTGTTGCCCTTCTTTGGGCCCTGACAGCCACCAGACAAAGGAGAAATCAGTCTGCAGTCTCCCAGCCCAGCATCACAAAGGAGCATTTAAAAGACTGGATTTGGAGGAAAGAGGAAATAGCTTAATTATCTGCATTTGTACCTTACCTGAGGCTCCATCACCCTAGGGAGTTAAATGCTACAGTCTCAGTGTTTTCAGTTTTTTGGAAGTGGGATAGATTTCAAATCAGGCTTTCCTAGTCCTGCTGCCTGCCTTGGGCCAGCAAACCAGGGGCTCAAGCCATCCAATAACCTAAGTGAGCTTGGGAGTGAATTCATCCCTCAGCCCCACAAAAAGGAAGCTGTAGCCCTCTTGACACTTTAACATCAGTCCTGTAAGACCCGGAGCAGAAAAAGTAGGTGAGTCACTTTGTGTCCCAGACTTCTGACTCACAAAAACTGTGAGATGATGAATGAATGCTGCTTCGAGCCACTGAGTTGGTAGTGGTTTGTTAGGACAGCAAAAGAAACCTAACACAGAGGGCCACCAGGGGTGGGTGGTTTGCTGAAATCTTCATCCCCTGGCTTCTCGTCTCTGGAAAAGTTCCACATTCTGAAAAGACAAAGAAAAACCTCTTTTGTAACCAGCAGCACACAGTGGACACCCCTGAATGGCAATCTGGGATGTCCCTTCCAAAGAAAGAGTTTCAGGGGCCCCACTCAGCCTCTGTTCTGGGTGTAAATTATTCTCCCAGCCAGCGGTGTATCTATTCTAGCAACATGAAGACTAGAGATAAGGACTATTTGCCTGTTACCCGGATCTGGAATGTTGATTATATTCTCCAATTTGTACATACCAGAAAAACAAAACAAAGCCAAAGAAAACCAAAATAGAAGTTGCAGGTTTGCCAGGCAGTTCTGGGCTTCCTTGGAATGAAGCCCAAATGTCAATTATTCCCAGGTAGTGCCTTGACAAACAAATTCCTCTTTCAGCATTATAAAATGGCATTGCTTTTGGCCTAGAGACAGCAATTACAATTATTCTGGGGGTCCTGGATTCTTTGATTAGATTGTGATTGATGATCACTTGACAAATACTGTTTGATCTGAACACTTGGGGGTAGGTATGCCCAGTGCAAGCGTGCAGGCCTGCTAGTTGGGCACACTCCATGAACTCCTGCTGACAAGCTCCATCGCTGTATTTGTAGTACTTCGCCAGGCACTGCTATACTTATAAAGCTTGTCAAAATGTATATAGTTGGAATGAGAGGAGAAAAAATACTTGGTCTTCTCACAAAAGATGTAATATAGGCAGGGATTCTGTGCAAAACTATTCCATTAAGAGTGGACATCACGGATGCTTGGCTCCCCTCTGTGGAATATCAAAGTTGAAACAGGAAAATTGCTACTACAGCACAGACAAGGGCTAATATCACAACTGTGACTGAACAGACTGCTGCCATTATGGTACCTGGTGTGAAGCCTTGGACATTGCCAACACTTTCTTTTTTGTATTCTTCCCAAAAAAGATCAGGATCAATTGGCTTCCACGTGGCAAGGCCTACAATATATCTGTGTGCTCCTTTCACAAAGCTATTTGAATTATTCTGCAATATTCCATCAGTGAGTCAGACATGTTTTAACACAATAGGAGCCATTGGTAGGTGCTGAAATGTTCCTTTGCATTGGAGACATTTTGATGGTGACTTCCACTGAGGAAATTGCTCACACTGCAGTGATTAAAGATGGTTAGGCCTTAAATGAGGAGGAAATGCTGCCTTGATGCTCCAATGTCCTCTGCCATGAAGTGGAAATGACACATTCTGCGAGGGGCCAATTACTAAGGCTTTGGTCAATTTCAAGAAGAGGTGACAACACACTCATGAGTCACAGAACCATTCCACTCATTGTATAATCTAAACTACTGGTACAAAAGGACCTTACCTAGGAAACTTGTCACATGATAAGATAGACTGATTCACTGATAAAACCCATTTCCAATACGGGAAAACTAGTGGAATGCAACAGCTTGAATATAAAACATGCCGTCTTGAGACTGATAGAAAGACATCTTCACATAGACTCATGGATCACCATTAATAATGGCTTTAGCTCTATGATGAGACTGTTACGTGTAGCTTACTCTCAGACTCTCTCTCTCTCTCTCTCTCTCTCTCTCTCTGGCTCTCACTCTATTTATTTATCTATCTATACATCTCACTGTACTCTCGCACACAGAGAGCAACCCCATTGTAAAGAAAGTGTCTGGAGTGGATCAGCATTATTCTACCATAGGTTGGTGCGTTTATGTTCAAAACCATTAAAGTAATGGAATTATGGCAAAGAGGTACAAAATCTATCCTATTTGTCACCAGTGCCAGAGTCCGTGAAGAGGAGTCTGTGAAGGGGACCTGTTTTTAGCCATCTGTATGTTACACACAACCGTTCCGACTCTACATAGGCCAAGTTCCCAGGTATTAGGGGCGTGGAATTAGAAGATTTTTAGAAGATAAAGTGCATCTTCCTTTTTTCCCTTTTTTATGCCTAATTTTAATTCCTGATAATCTAACTTTCAAACTTTAGCTCTCAACTGAATCAGTATTTCTCCATAAGAACTGGGAATAAATTGAGGCTTCTTCCTAACACCCTGGTGGCGTTCCTCCCCATCAGAGAGCCCCCTGACACATCCATCCTTGACTACACTTTCCCACCGCACCCAACCTTGTGTGCCCACCAAAGGAAGTGTCAACACTGGATGCAAATAGATGTCGTCTTGGGTCAGACTGTGGATGATGCTCTGTGCCTCCAGGATTTGTTGTCTTCTATAGATGGCTGGTCCTCCCCTGCCTTTTAGATCTGAGTGAGCTTATCCCCTGGAAAAATGGTACAATCTTTGATACCGATCAAAAATCCAGCAGTCATCAGGCCTGCTCTGCAGCCATCAGGCCTGCTCTGCAGCCTTCCTGAACTGTCAGGGATACCGGCTTTCATCACTAACACAATCATTATTCCCTTGGTAGGTAGTTTTGAAGCCTAGTGTGTGATTCTTGATTTATGGGACACTTTATGGGAATTTTGCTGATCAGACACCCTGGGTCTTTATTGCAAAGCAGACAAGCACTATTTTTTGCCCAGGTCGTGTTAGCCCTGGACTCTATGGCTCGTTAGGAAGGGACATCTGAAGTGTCTAAATATTTATACTACTCTTGAGTCAATACCTTAGCCTAAATTGAGTTCTCAGTGCAGTCTCTGGAGCAGCAGGTCAGACAACTCCATGTGTCCCGATCTTGGCCGTGGTGTGTTAGGTTTTATAAGTACATTTTGTGGTCTCTCAGATTCTGAATTATCTCCTTCGGCTCTGCAAACAGTTGTTGAAGGTCTCATTAAAGTCCAAGTGACTGGTTTAACATTGGTCCATATTTAAAGAAAAGTGTCTGGACTGAATCAACATATGTATTCATCTTATATTTAATCTTATTTTTAGTAAGATTGGAGCTAACAATCTAATTAGGAGAGAGTTATTTAATAAATGTATAGTATATTTGATGGTAATAAATGATGTTCAGGAAAAAACAGAAAGGTAAGAGGAATATTCAGAGATAAAGGTGAACGTGGGTTTGCTAGCTGCTATCAGACAACTACGGAAGGTCTCACTGAGAATGTGATGTTTGGCAGAGACCCAAGAGGAATGAGGCAGTGAGCTGTGCAGCTGTCCCAGGGCTTACATTCCCCGGAGTGGGGAAAGCAGATGCTCCTGCAGCCAGAAAGGGAGAGTGACTGGGGCACAATGAAGAAGGGGAGGGTTCTAGGAGATCCAGGTCTCAGAATGCACTGGAGGCAACTCAGGTAGGCTTTTAAACTATTTTTTTATTATGATGGCTTTTACACTGAGGGGTAAGAGGAGTAATGGAGTCATGGGTAGATTTCCATGAGAGGAACGTCCTGATCTGACTTATACACTGTCAGGGACGCTGTGTGTCCTGTGTGAGAAGAGACTACAGAAGTGCAAGGGCAGAAGCAGAGGAAGTAGGTGGCAGGTCATTTCAGAAATCCAGGTGAGAAGTGATGGTGTCTTGATGCAGTGGTATCAACAGAGACAGGGAGAACTGGTCGTCATCTATATGTTTTGCAATCAAAGCCAACAAGAAATAATGGTAGATGAGATGTGATATATGGAAAATAGAAAGGAGTCAGGGATGAGTCCTGAATTTCTGGTCAGAGGAACTGGAAGGATGGGGTTGTGAGGAAGATAAGAAGCTCTATTTGGTGTCTGTGAAGTTTAGGGTGATGATTAGTTACTCACAGAAGCTAGACAAAAATGGAAGTGAAGGCGTAAGTGTGGGGAGAGAATACAAAGTGAATAGACTAAGTTAGCTGTGGTTTGTGGCATAGTAGAGGGAGTGAGCTGAAAAGAATGTAGTGACTGAAAAAGGAAATAGTTGGAATTAAGATGATTAGAGGTTGTAGTTACTGGCAGCGAACAGTTTGACTAAGTCATTACTGTGGAAGTTGGTATTTGAGGCAAGGGGTGTTACATCATTGCTGGAGACAAGTCTAAAAACTGATAAGAGAGCATGTTAGAGGAATCACATTGAATTCAACAAACTTAGGAAATAATACAAAATTGAGAAATCTAGTTGAATACTGCTGGCCCATCTACATTATAACTAAAAATACAATTGATATATATTGACTACAAATCTATATTGAATTCTAAATGTAGTTGATGTAAAAAATACTATAGATTTTAGAGAAGTAGTGTTTTATGAAAATGAATAAAGTTTAAAGATACTTATTTTTTAATATAAGGTTTTTCCCCCTTCAGAATGTCATTTTCACATTTTGGCATTATGCAAGCGCATACTTGTCATTTCTATCTAAACAATAGCAGTTCTGACTTACTCATATAATCCACCGTGGTCTTGCAATACCTGGAAGGTTAAAAAAAGAGACATGGAAGACCTTTGTTCATATAAAGATTTTTGTTTTTATTAACGTTCATCAATTAACATAGGATCCTATCTTTCAGGACCATGACTCATCAAAGCTCAGTTTAATAATCTCCATAATATTTTCATTGCCTAAGCTTTTGAAAATCATTCATTTTACTTCCTTTATTATTTCTTTTATGATATTCTGATTAAACTCTCCTGTAGTAACAACTTATCTACATCCTATTTGTACACATGCGCACACACACAAATTTTGCCCACACACACCACCCTTCTCCACTTTTAACATGCTTTGTGATAAGGACAGTATTCCTTTCTGTCAAATTATGCTATGTAGTTTTTGTTTTTTTTAATTGCTACTGTAACAAATTAACACATACTTAAAGGCTTAAAACCACACATATTTGTCACCTCACAGTTCTGTAACTCACAAGTCCTGGTTGGCTCATTGACTCTGCTGGTTTCTCTGCTCATAGTTTTATAAGGATGAAAACTGAAACAAAGTGTTGGTGTTGAATGACTGGGTTCTTATTAGGAGCTTCTGGAAAGAATCATATTCCAAATTCACTCAGGGTGTTGGCAAATTCCAGTTCCTGGAGGGAGTATCGCTAAGGTCCCCATTACCTTGCTGCCTGTTAGCTGCAGGCTACCCTCTCTGCTCCTGGATGCTTCTTTCTGGTCCTTGCATGCTTGCATGTGGCCCTTTACCCTTGGAATCTCTCTGACTTCCACTTTGGCTGTATCTCTTCTGCCCCCAGCTGGAGAAAGTTCTCTGCGCTTGTAATTAGATTGGATGCATCTAGATAACCCACCACACTCTCCCTGTATTTAGATCTGTAACCTTAAATATCTCTGCAAAGTTCCTTTTGCTATGTAATGTAACTCATGTGCCATGTAACTCATTCTCAAGTTCCGGTGACTAGAGTACAGACATCTTTGGGGGACCATTCTGCCCCCCACACGCACGTGTCTCCCTCAGAACCACTCTCAGACTCATGTTTAACATCTCATGTTTGATGTACAACTTTTGTGCTCTTCATCAATGCCACTGTGAAAACCATCCTTAGTTATCTGAATCTAACTAATCTTTGAGCCACCAACCTTTGTGTGTATATATATATATATTTTTTTCCTTTCCAATTTTTCATGTTATTGGCCTCTTCTCTGTTAATTCCTGCACTTCTCCCCTTAGTAATTTTATTGACAATAGGAGTTATGCCTTGTTAGTAAACTTTTACTCTTTAAAATATACAGCAAAATCCAGAATCTACCTCTGTTACCACCTTTATGTGGAAGACAGGGAATTTAATTCACTCTTTGATCCCATTTTACGAAGATCTGCTTTTTAAATACTTTTTAGTTATGCACAACTAATCATCATTTTATGTTAGTGATCCTATAGACATTCTCTGTGCCAGACATTCTTATTCCTTTGGGTAACATCGTTATCCTTCATTGTTCTCTCAATTCTAAATTAAATAAGTTTACATTTCTTCAACTGCTTTCTGAAGTGTGATTTATGGAAAACTTGCAGAATGTGGCACCAGATGCGCAGGACCCAGAGGCGGAGGATTGTGGAGTGTGCTGCTCCACAGAGTATTCGAGGCCTGAAGACAAACAACGGGCCCCTCCGCGCTATTAATAAGGCCTCCCACACAGCTCACTGTGCGGATGACATCAGAAATGCGCGTTAAAAACGATTTGCTATCTAAAAATTACTAGGATCATTTTCAATAACTGCATCACCTCTTTACTAGAAATCCTAAATCTAGATCCTACCTAGTTTGATAGTTTTAAGAGAGAAAAAAACTAGTTTTTCAATTATAAATATCTCATTTTAGAAAGTATTTAGGCAACAGAGAAACATAATACGAACATGACATAACTCTTAGTATATTGATGAGTATATATAGATATACATGTGTATATGTATATATACATACCTGTGCATATATGCATGTGTTTATAAATATACACATATGTGTGCATATATACGTATGTGTGTACTTATTGATGTTATATATATTTAAATAAGCAGACACATAACCTCATACTTTGCCTGTTTTTATTTAAAATCAACATATTGCATAATTTTTAAATGAACATTTATTGTGACAGTATTCTTTAGCAATAAATACATCCTGAGATAAATTACTGTACTTACCAGCTGAATCCTTGTGCCTATCTGTAACAGTTTTATAGAAATGCAATCTTGGGGGCAAGGAGTTTGAACATTTTGAAGCCATAAATGAATTTCTAAAATCTTTTTGATGATCTCACTTTAGGATCTGAGGAAAGAAGAGATAGTTCTAGTTTGTTTATTAACCGCAAGACCTGTAAGAGTGACAGTGCAAATATTTCTAAAAAGGACCACAGTGTTATGACCACAGAATGTTGACGTTTTTAGTGTGGTTAAATATTGTCTCATCACACTTCTCAGTGATAATTATAGACTTAGTTCTAATCACCACATCCTCTGAGTAAAGAAACCAATAGAAGTAGCTCTCTGTTTTCAAAAATAATGTGTTTTATTTGAAAAATAGTGCTCATGACAGAGAATTTACGAGTAATCAAAATATACCCCCAAAAAGTAATAAAATAAAGTTAGTGAAAATCCTATCATTACAAAATTTTCTCCACAACAGTTTGGCCACTTTAATTTCAGATACTTTTCCCCTCTCTCTCTCTCCCTCCGCCCTTTTCCCCTATCAACTTAACTGCTGCAGTCACATTCCCACCTCTGTCCCTGACCCAGCTCCTTCCTTTTTACAGGGACCCTGGTGATTGGGTTAGGCCCACCTGTAAAGTTCTGATTCATCTTCCCATCTCAAGATCCCTAACTTCTAATCGCATCTACAATGTCTCTTTGATCATATAAGATAAAATATTTACAGGTTCTGAGGATTATTATGTGGACTTCTTTAGGAGGCCATTATTCTCTCTACAGTGGAGCCTAAAGAAAATTTGGAAATATAGTCAGTGGCGTTTTGTGCCATAGTAACTAGTAACAGTCTCTAGAATCAGATTTTTTATTTCAAATCCTGCCATTTAGTACCTGCATCACTTTCTGTCACACTTAAGCTATCTGGGTCTTAATTTCCATCACTTATCATGTTTAGAATTTATTAAAAGAATTTCAAACATAATGTAATATAATACTTGACATAGTAAACTACTGTTGTTATTAACCAGGAATGAAAGAATTTCTAGTTTAACAGCCTGGATTTAATAATGTTTAATTTTTTAAAAAAAGAATATTTAATTTCTTCCACCTTCAGGGGTGTGTTAAAAAGGAAAAAGGATTTTTTCAATATTATTTCCTAGGAATTCACCACTAAGTATTTGGAGTTGATACATTAAATGAAACATTTGTCATCGGTACTCTGAAGAATCTTCACAGGATTCGTTAGAAAATGAAGAAAGTCAAAACCAATGTTTCTTCTTTGCTTTCTCTTAAATTTGTGCTAAATAATAATATTAAAGACAGGTGATCACATATTTTATCACTAATTCCAAGCCAAGTCTGAGAACAAAAGTGAGGATTATTAAAAGTAAGGATTACTAAAACTATGCCAAAAGGTGCAAATCAGGATGTTTGGTCATATAACAATATGAAATATCATCCTATCACTATTTGATTTTCAATGCATGTTAATGCATCTTCCATTAATTACAAGTTTTTCTTGCAATGGCTGTGCATTTGAGCAATTTTGTCTTCGAGCATGATTTCTAACATACAATGTAACTTAAATTCAAAATTTTTTGTTCACCAAGTCGTTATTAAAGATACTTCTGAGGCGCTCTTGTCACTTTCAATCTTGTATGCCATTATATTCAAACTCTGAAATAATTTTATTAATACGTGAATTGAATAGTAGTGTTTCCGTATTCATATGACATATTAAATAGGATATGAAGTTACTGATCTTATCAAGACATTGACAAAGGCTGTTTCATTGTGGTGTTTTGTCCTGTAATAGTGGGTGTATTTTGAATCTCTAATGGTCATCAGTTTTACATTACAGTGCAGAATCAAAGATGCTAAAAATGACATATATTAGGTATAGGAGCCCATGCATGATTCTTTCTCAGTGATTTTATGGCAGCTCTAATCTATGCATATATGGACTTAACTTTATATCAAGACACAGAAAATTTCTTAGTTTAAACAGAGCACAAGTAGTTTACATGAAGGAAACATACTTTGAATAATTTAATACCAAGAGAAAATAGATGTGACCTTTTTGACCCCCCCCCCCACAAAACCCAGCCTGTGTTAATTATTCTCTTCTATAAATCCGTGTATCTTGGATAAAAAATATAATCAAATTTGAGTGTAGATTTTTTAAAATTATAATTTAAATGTTATAACAGTAGAAGTTTGCTTCAATCTAAGCTTTTACCTTGAATATATATACTAGGCTGGATTTTTTGACAAATGTAACAACCTTAAATAAAACTATTATAGTAACCAGTTTTTCACTGACACATAATTGTTCATGTCTCTGTCAGGTAGACCTTGAGCTGACTAAGGGCCAGAGTTATGCTTCAGAAATTTTGTGTCCAATAAACAGATAAAATGCTTGACTCAGAAAGGTTTATGCATAATAAACAAATGAATACTAGCTCTCTATAATTATTCTGTTTAACAAAACCCTAGTCTATGCTGTTTTGTGGACAGTGGCTTAAGCTGGGGATTTTTGATTTGGGCCCACATTTCCAGCCAAAACAGATTTCTGAATCGAATCTAAATGCTCTCTTGGAAAGACTTGAGAATGTAATCTGCTTAGGTGTTGAGATTCAAATCCGCATTTGAGAAGGCATGTTGAAAATTTACATATAAAATCCTCAAATAAATCCGCCATTACATTATCATTCCCAATATAGAAGTCACTTGAAGAAACACATTTATTTCCATGATCTCTCCTTTAAATCCAAAGATTGCAGTTATACATCAATATTTTATTCTTTGTGAACACTATCTAGGAGGCAAATGCATCTTTATTGAACTGCAAATCAATAAAATAGAGTTAGTTAAAGACTAGATGAGAGGTTTAATTAGCATTAAATACAATTATAGATGCTGTATAACAGATATGATAGATTATGTGTTTTGTAAAACCTTAATTCTATTTTTAAGAGATGCTACCAAATACATTATTTGGTTTATCATTTTCCTTCATTATTTCTCCCTTTGCTTTAATATGGCTAACAATCTTCCCAACACAAAGATTAGAAAAACAGATGTAATTTTTATTGCTCTACTAGTTACCTGTTACCTGTAATCTCACCTGACTGGCATCTTTGACTTCACTCTTTCTCTTACACCAACATCTGCCAATTATGATTGGCTATATTTTAAAATATATCCTGACACGACCACTTGTCATCATTTCACTGCTAGTACTATGATTCAGGCCATCAATATCACTCATCTATACACCTGAAAAGGCCTTCTCACTGGTCTACCTCCTTTTACCCTCCTCACTACAATCAATTCTCTGCAAAGCAGCCAGGGTAAAGTTTTGAAATATCACCCTGTAGCTTTTATCCACCAAAACCATGCTGTGCCTACTCATCTCATTTAAAGTAGAACCAGAAGTCCTTATCATAACCCTGAAGTCATTATATGACCTAGCCCCATGCTATTGCTTGGAATGTCACTCACCAAACCCACATTTATGACACTAGTCTGCTTTCTACACCTATCAATAGAACTGGGTTCTGATCCCCAAATGTCCAACCCATAAAGGTCTTTATACAGGCATGAGAACATCAGACTCCCCATAAAGCAGAGAGATAACATTGAATTGCAAAATCTGCTTCACTATGTGTCTTGTGCAGCTGGGTGTGACCACATGACATCTCACAGGAGAGAAGACTTTGTCACAATCTATATCATACCTCCCATCTTTTCTTCTAAGGCCCATTCATCTTTCCTAAAATCTCCTCTAAGAGGCCTAAACCTCCCTCCCCTTTCCCAGTTAGGATGATATTTAAGCCTGAACTCTAAGCCATCTCAGGTAGTCACTCTGAGATGATTTTCCCCCAAGTATCTCTCACAGGTACACGAGGAATACATATGAATAAACTTGTTTGTTTTTCTCTTATTAATCTGTCTTTTGCTACAAAGACCTTGGTATTGTCTATGTATGGACTGATGCATACTTTTCGACTAGTATTTGAAAACAATACTATTACTTTTAAGACACACTGTTTCCTCTATAGGATTCTCTATCTGCTTTGGAATGAGGGCCATTTAAAATGTGGCCTTTGGAATATTTGTATTTCTCTACTCCCCTCCTCTTCCCGTCAATAAAACATCAAAATTATTTTACATACATCCTCTGCCTCAAAGTCTTAAGGTCTTGCTGAGAAAGAAGATTTAGTATTTTTAGGTGTAGACCAAGGTTGGAATTTTTTTTCTCATAAAGGACCAAATAGTAAATATGTCACGTTTTGAGGGACACACTGTTTCTGTCACCACTACTCATGTCTGCTGTTGTGATGCAAAAGCAGCCATAGACAATACATGAAACTAGTGGACATGGCTTTGCTTCAATAAAGGTTATTTCCAAAAATAAGTAGTGGGTAGGATTAGTTTGCTAACTGCTGGTCCAGATTAATAATGGAAATTTCCCTAAACTGTATCCCTTTTCAAGACTTCTTCTTTAGAATTTAAATCACACATTCCTACCTATCACCTTCCATTGTTACTTGTTACAAGATTCTTTCACAATTATTGTTTCTGAAACCCCTTCTTTAAGTTTCAATCCTGGAATTTTTGTTTGGTTTCAATTATATCTAAAATGTTTTCCTCACTTAAGGATGTAAAAATCTTTGTATATTTTGGACTATGAAAATATCTCTATTTTTTTCTTACCTGTAAATTAAATTACAGGTAGGTGTATAATTACTGACTTGCAATCCTTTTCTCTACAGATGCTCTTGTCCTAACTTCTAGCTTCAGTCATGCCCCTGACATGTCCGATGTCAGTCTGATTTCTTTTTTTCCTTTTCTGGTAACTTCTTTCTTTGTGGTAGTTTATAAGATTTTCTCTTTAATCTTAAAATTCAAAGTCTTTATCAGCATATGTCTCTTCTAATCAATCCTGCATGAAACTAGATCAGTTCTTTCAATATAGATCAGGTGTTTTTCATGGGAAATTATTTTTGGTTATGTATGACATCATTGCTTCTTCCTCATTGTGTTTATTTTTTCCCTTTAGGAATTACCATCATTCACAATATAGGTCTACATTATCTATATAGTAATTCTCTTATCTTTTCATCCTGATTTCCAACTCAACAATTTTACTCTGCTTTGTGATAATTTTCCTGTTTGATTTTCACAGCCATTAATAAGCCCTAAAATCTCTGTATCTTCTTTAATTTATGTACTAATTAGAATAAATATTATTTTTAATTTATTATTTCTAAGAGATGTTGGTAATTCACTTGTAACTTCTTATACATTTTGTTATCATTATTATAAAACATTTTTGTGTGTTCGAAATTCATTGTTGTCATACATATGTTCTTATTGGAAACCAATTCTTTCCTGAATCCTGCTTGTTTTTCCATTCTGTTATGGAAAACATTATTCAAGTTATTTTCATGCAATGAAAGGAGTTCCTCAGACCTTCCAGGTCTGCCTGTCAAGCTGAGTGGGGTTCAACTATGTATTTACTTTTCAAAAACTTGGAGCAGTTTCTTAATGCACAAATATACTTCTAGGGGTGATAGAAATTTCACTATGTTGATTGTGGTAATGGTTTCATGCATGTATACATATGTCAAAACTTATTGAAGTGTACCTTTATGTGTGTGTCATTATTGTATTATACATAAATAAAGTTGCTTTTCATAAAATATAGTTACCACATCTTTAAAGCAATAGTAAGTGATGGGAGGTGTCTGTGTTGACTAGAAGAGCTGTCCTGGCAATGAAGAGGTGTGGTTTAGATATAGCAAGAAATGCTACTTAACAGCAGTAAAGTCACTATTCAACCATTTGTACTGTCCAATAATATTCAGAATATCAACACATGCAAGTTTCTTTAGCAGGCAACAGAATGCTAGATGTATGAAATGAAGTGTACGTGTGCGTGTGTGTGTGTGTGTGTGTGTGTGTGTAAGTTCGTGCTTCGCCTAGTTTATATGAAGGTATTCAAAGCTTTTGAGAAGCCTCTGTGGATTTTCTTATCCATATGACAAAAGGAATTGTTGACTCAGAGCATCTACCCTTTGATCACCATGCCCAAGAACTTCTAGTCACATTTTCAGCACAGCTGCACCCCTGCCTGCTTTACCTTATTAATATTTCTCTCTGCCTCTCCATCTTATTTGTCAAGGTTTTAAGAAGAGGATTGTCTCCATAACATTTTCAGTAACTGAATTTAATTTCTTTCTCTCCTTTAAGACTGTGTGTGTATTAATTAACTGAATCATGTTTTTAACTCTTATACTACAATACGTTGCACATTCCCAGGAAGATCTTGTTGTTTATTTAGTGTATATATAGTAGTCAGTATCTACAAACCCAAACTCCCAATTTGTCTCTCCTTACTCCCTTTCCCCACTGGTAACCATAAGTTTGTTTTCTATGTCTATAAGACTGTCTCTGTTTTGTAAATAAGTTCATTTGTGTCTTTTTCTTTTTTTAGTTTCCAAATATAAGTGATATCATATGCTTTTTTTCTTTCTAGCTTACTTCACTTAGTATGACAATCTCCAGTTCCATCCATGTTGCTGCAAATGGCATTATTTTATTCTTTTTTATGGCTGAATAGTATTCCATCACATATATATATATACCAGAACTTTTTATCCAGTCATCTGCTGATGGACATTTAGGTTGCTTCCATGTCTTGGCTATTGTAAATAGTGCTGCAGTGAACACTGGGGTGCATGTGTGTTTTTGAATTAGAGTTTCCTCCAGATGTATTCCCAGGAGTGGGATTGCTGGTTCATAGGATAAGTCTAACCTACCACCAAAAAAAATTGGAAAAAGAAGAATAAACAAAACCTAAAGTTAGCCAAAGGAAAGAAATAATAAAGATCATGGAGGTAATATATAAAATAGAGGTTATAAAAGCAATAGAAAAAAATCAATCAAGCCAAGAGCTGGTTTTTTGAAAAAGTAAACAAAATTGATAAACCTCTGGCCAGGCTCACCAAGAAGAAAAGAGACACAACTCCGATAAACAAAATAAGACATGAAAGAGGAGAAATTACAACGAACACCACCGAAATACAAAAAACCATGAGGGAATACTGTGAGCAATTATATGGCAACAAATTTGACAACCTAGAAGAAATGGACAAGTTTCTAGAAATAATAAAGTCCACCAAAACTGAATCAAGAAGAGACAGATAATTTGAACAGACCATTCACTAGAAGTGAAACAGAATCAGCAATAAAATACCACCCTGCAAATGAAAGTCCTAGACCAGATGGCTTCACTGGGGGATTTTACCAAACATATAAAGAAGAACTCATACCAATCTTTCTCAGACTCTTCCCAAAGACTGACAAGGAAGGAATACACCTAAACTTCATTCTATGAAGCCACCATAACTCTGATACCAAAACCAGACAAAGACAGTACCAAAAAAGAAAACTACAGGCCAATATCAATGATGAATATAGATGCATAAATTCTCAACAAAATAGCAAACAGAACCCAACAACACATAAATAAGATCAAACACGTCTAGACTCTCTTGAACAACTGAAAATATTTAAGATATTATTAAGAAAATGTCATATAATATATAAACACTGTATTTTAAAAGACATTTCTAAAAGCGAACCATAAAAATAACTTTTGGGGGGTCAGAAAAACTTTAATAAATCTCATTAATAATTTTTGAATTTTTTCAAGTCAGAAGAATAGCATACAGTTTTAAATTAGATTCATTTTTTTTCCAGAAACATGTATTACTCATCATCTTAACTCTCTCTTGCCTGTCAAGACATATCACACTACTTTTTAACAGTAAAGCAAAGAAATCTATCCATTGCTACCAACTTGTAGCCCATAAATATTTACAAAGAAAAACACATGTTTCTAAGAACTCACAGAGTAATCCTGAATCAAATTGCCATTTCCTATAAGCCGTATGAAATTTTATAGTTTTAAGAAGTAAAACAATTTCACTCACTAGAGAGAAAATCATGTATCTATTTAAATCTTCTCCTGTGAAAATACGTCATTTCTATAAAGATTTTTGTTATCATTTTCACAAAAAAAAGGCATTTTTCATGTTAGGATGATGATGAAAAGACAGTGCTGATAAACTTATAAGGAACAGAGACAAAATACTTTTATTTATATTTGTATATTCTGAGATAAAAATACAATTATAATTCAGTATTTTCTTTCACATGATAGAGATAGAAAATCAAGTTACTCTTCATCACTTCTTATTACTCCTAAAATATTTAAATGAGCCAAATGTTAGCTAGAATAAGGAAAATAAAATGTACTTTCAGTTACCTAAGTCGGGACACAGGAGATGATTAGAAGGGAGAAAGTTGGTGTGAAACAGAATGTTACAGGTTTTCAAGTGGAAATTCTCTTTTAAAGTTTCTACTGTGTAGAAACCTATTTCATCTCATCCAACACAGTTTCACTGAACTGTGAATTTAGAGAAAATATACCTATATCTGTATTAATATCTGTTTCTATCCATCTCTCTATTTATCTGTCTATTGAAAGAATATACCTATGATTTTCATGATTTTGTTTTCCACTTATTTTGGTTTTTGTACAGAATCTCCTTTTGTTACAGAAAACCTGGTAGTTATATAATGTGCTTTTGGAAACATCACTCTATTAGTAATATTTTTAAACTTTTAAGCTCTCTTCTAGTATTTTGATTCTCACCAAACTTTCGTTCATTAGTATCCATCAGAATTTTTCTTCAATGTCTTCAAATGCTTGGGGAATTTACAGTATAAATCCTCAAGAATTTTTGAAAGATGGCTTTATAGAATAAGCTAATAAAAGTGCCTTCAGGAGATACTTGGAGATGAAATGACTGTGAACTTCATATTAACTGCTATCACAAATTAACTTGCCTCATGGCTATAGATTTTCAAAACTGACCAACCACTGGCCAGGCTCACCAAGAAAAAAAGAGAGAGAGCTCCAATAAACAAAATAAGAAATGAAAGAGGAGAAATTACTAGCAATACCACAGAAGTACAAAACAATGATAACTTTACTATAAACAATTGTATGGCAACAAACTGGACAACCTAGAAGAAATGGACAAGTTTCTAGAAACATACAGTCCACCAAAACTGAATCAAAAAGAAATAGATAATTTGAACAGACCATTCACTAGAAGTAAAATAGAATCAGTAATAAAAAAAACCGCCCTGCAAACAAAAGTCCAGGACCAGATGGCTTCACTGGGGAATCCTACCAAACATATTAAGAAAAACTTACACCAATTCTTCTCAACTTTTCCAAAAGACTGAAGAGGAGGGAGCACTCCCAAGCTCATTCTATGGATCCACTATCACCTTGATACCAAAACCAGACAAAGGCACTACCAAAATTAATAAATCCAGCATGAGGACCACTGTCAAAAAAGAAAAGGAAATTTGTGAAGCTTCTGCTGCAGCAATGCCAAAAGGTGTGAAAACCTTGAACTTTTTGCAAAACACCTTTTTATCTCTTATTGAAAATGCAGCTTTTACATAGGTGCAGGATTGCTATAAGAAAGTCATACCTATGTACAGTTTAAGTTTATACATTACTGTGTCCCAATTATATCTCAGTAAATCTGGAAGGAAAATAATGGTATACCTTTAGACTATAATATGATTCAAGAAAAAAGTGAAGTCATTATAGGACAACGTACAGTAAAAAGTAAAGAATTTAAAACTGAAGAATTTAACGCCAGCAAAGGATGGTTTGATAATTTTAGAAAGAGTTTTGGCTTAAAAAAATGTCAAGCTGACAGGAGAAGCAGCTTCTGCCGACCAAGAGAAGGCACACAAGTTTCCAAATGCTGTTAAGAAAATCGGTCGGGAGGAAGAGAAGAAAGGATATCTACCAGTATAAGTTTTTAATGCTAGTCCTAGAGGGAAAAAAAAAACCCACAAAGAACATTTGTTACTAAGGAAGAGAAGCAAGTACCAGGCTTTCAGGCAGGAAGGGATAGGCTGACGCTACTGTTTTGTACAAATGCAGTGGAGTTTAGGATCAGGACTGCTCTTCTCTATAAGGCTGCTAACCCCCCAGCCCTGAACGGAAAAGACAGAAACCAGCTGTCAGTTTGGGTTGTACAGCAAGAAGACCTGGACAACTAGAACCCTTTTTCTGAATTGGTTTCACGGATACTTTGTCCCTGAAGTCAGAAAGTACTTTACCAATAAGGGACAGCCTTTTAAAGTTCTTTTGATACCAAACAATGCCCCTGGCCACTCAGAACCCCATGAGTTCAACATTGAAAGGATCAAAGTGGTCTGCTTGCCCCAAACACGACGTCTTGAATTCAGCCTCTAGAACACGGGATCAGAAGGACCTTTAAGGCTCATTACACATGGTACTCTATGGAAAGGATTGTCGACACTATGGGAAAGAACCCCAATAGAGAGATCATAAAAGTCTGGAAAGATTACACCATTGAAGATACCATCATTGTTATAGAAAAAGCTATGGAAGTATTCAAGCTCAAAAGAATAAATTCTTGCTGGAGGAAAAAGTTTTCAGATGTTGCACATGACTTCAGAGGATTTATGACAAAGCCCATCAGGGAAATCATGAGTGAGACTGTGGATACGGCAAGAAGGGTGGGGAGTGAAGGCTGTCAAGATGTGAATCTTGGAGAAATTTAAGAGCTGGTAGACACCACACCAGAGGAATTAACAAAAGGCACCTTGATGGAACTGAATGCTTCTGAACCAGTGCCAGATGGTGAGGAAGAAGACTTAGAACCAATGCCAGAAGACAATTGACATTTGACAATCAGGCAGAAGGGCTCCAATTATTCAAGATTGCTTTTGACTTCTTTTACAACATGGACCCTTCTGTGATATGAGCACTGAAGCTAAAGCAAACAGTGGGAGAAGGATTGGCACTATATAGAAACATTTTTAGAGAAATAAAAAGGCAAAATGTCAGACGGAAATTATGATGTATTTCCAAAAATTTACATTGAGTGTGCCTGCCTCTCTTACCTCCCCTTCCGCCTCCTCCCCCTCCTCCTCCTCAGCCTACTCAACGTGAAGACAAGGATGAAGACCTTTATGATGATCCACTTCCATTTAATGACTAGTACATAATCATCATGTTGTGCAGTTAATAAACTAATCTGCTGTGTGTGTCTTTGTGTGAAAATCTACGTGTACAGCAAGAACTGCACGGGACGTTTTTGTATCATCATCACCATAGCCTGGGTATTCATAATGTAGAACATCGTGTACAAAATTCGTATGGAAGTAGATAGCCTGTTCTTACATAGCCATAGTGTGAGTGTTATTTAAAATAAAATTAATAATGTGTAAGTTTTCTTAATGTTTTATAAATTTGCTTTCAAAGAATCACGTTACTGTATAGTTTGCCTCTCTCTCTCTCTCTGATAATTGAAGAAACTGCATATCAGCCTGTCATCACAGGAATGTACCTTTTTAAAAAAGGTAACAATGTTTCCAATACCATATAATGAATATGATTGTAATACAGTGTGCCATAAAAGTTTTATAACAATTCATTCATTAGTGCATAAGCTAGTGAAGCAATCATACCCATTACACTAGGCTACTGTAAAGCAATCATATTACTGTTTCTTCATTATCAATGCATAAATTGTTATACCTGTAAATAAATATGAATTTCTTTTTTACATTATCATTTTTGATGTTTAGTGTTAGTAATACATATAATACCTACAGTGTTTTGTATCATATAAAACAATATTGATGTAGGTACTAAGATAATTCATCTTAAAACATGACATAAACTTACAGTATCAATAAATGCAGTACAGTTCTGTGAATGTATTTTCTCTTTCATGTGATTTTTCTAATAACATTTTCTTTTCTCTAGCATACATTATTGTAAGAATACAGTATATAATAAATATAACATACAAAGTATATATTACTCGACTATGTCATTGGTAAGTCTTCTGGTCAACAGTAGGCTATTGGTAGTTAAGTTTTGGGGGAGCTAAAAATTAAACTAAGATTTTTGGCTATGCAGAGGTCGGGGCTCCTAACCCCTGAGTTGTTCAAGAGTCAACAGTAATGCAATAAATCGCATATTTTAATATTTGTTCTTATTTACATAAGAATATTAGCTAAAACACTTTTGATTATTATTAAATTTACCCATTAAATATGTATCTGGTTCTTAAATAGGAAAAATAGAATATGAGCTGAAAGGATTATCAAAATTATCTAAGCCACTGTTTTACAAATTCTATTCCATGGTTCCCTAAAACTGAGCTATTTTTAAAGATGCAAGAGTTCTAATTAAGATAGTCATTGAGGAAAGGCTTTTTGTGTTTCTGTAGCTTAAAACTGGGGAGTAAACCTTCTGATATCTTTTGATATTCTTATTTTACTGTTGAGAAATCTGAAGACTCCAGAGCTTCATAAACCATCAGCCATTGTCTCGTCATAGCCACTTAGTAGCTGAGATTTTGCTTCAACTTTGGGTCACAAAAATAATAAAAGAATAATTTGTTATTCTCATAGAGTTAATTGAATATTGACATATTGTCTAGCTCTCAGCAAACAGATATGTTTAATTTTTTGAAGAAATGACAATTTTATTTCAACTTCATTTTTATGTGCATAATTGTTGGTAAAAGCCAAAATACACATTCAATGAAGCAACCACATTTTTCACTTTCAACTTTTTGGAACCAAACTGAAAATTTATTGGTGCAGTTTTCAAGTGTGCATTATATGCAGAGCAATATTCAAGGATCAGCCAATAGAAATTAAGAAATGGCCCTTGAATATATGTACAAGGCAAAAATGGCCATTTGCAATAACATTTATCTTATAAATTAAGAATAATATCATGACCTGAATCAGAAACAGGTGTTACTAAGAACTGTGTAAATGGAACTGTGATTTCTTGCTATCTACTTTTCTAACTTTTGCCAACCACATACTCCTTTGACTGTGGAAGTCCATATATCCATACATCATTTCTTCTAAGAATTTTGAGTCATTATACATGTAAGTACATTTGTGTGTTCGTGTGTGACATAATTGCTGCAAAAGAAGATACCAAACATATTTAAAGGATTTTGTATGAAGCACTTTTAAACGTAGTCTCAGAAATATTTGGCTGTCATGACTGGTTATTACAACACAAATCATGAGCTGGCCTATAGCTGTTGAAATCCCTAGCTGCTGAATGTCCTAGAAATTAAATTATATTTTTCTTTTTCTGCACTCTACAGAATTTGAGGCTGATCTCTGAGGTTAACTCACTTTTTTGACCTCACGATCTTTCAAGAAGTATTCATAAAAAGCTGTCTCTGGAGCCTTCCACTTTAAGGTAACAAATGATCTGAACTGCGTTAGCTAGTGAAAAAAAAAAAAAAAAAGCAAGAAAAGGTTCAGCTAATAGAATCCAAGCTCACGTGAATTAGATTCCTTTTACTAAATGTTTTTCCTTTGTTCCTTTTCTTATTTAAAACAATTGCTGAATTTCTTACCAAAATAAAATAATAATAATAGTCCATAACACTATAGTAACCTGGAAAGATACATGAGTGCACTTAAAGTAGTAACTGTAGGTATTAGGGGAAATGCTTCTTTTCTACTTATGATTTTCATGAGAAGAGGTTTTCTTTAAACACCCTTAAGCTATGGTTACCAGGGGGAAAGGGGTAGGAAGGGATAAATTGGGAGCTGGAGATTTGCAGATGCTAACTACTATATATAAAATAGATAAACAACAAATTTCTACTGTATAGCACTGAGAATTATGTTCAATATCTTGTAGTAGCCTATAATGAAAAAGAACATGAAAATGAATATATGTATGTATATGTATGACTGAACTATTATGCTGTGCCTCTTGGAAATGGTCTACTTCCTCTTCAGTGGGCTTAATCATAGATGTTTATCATCATCATAATAAAATGTGTACTTAATTCTTCATAAAATTTACAGTTAACTTTAAATTGCATTAGTCTATTCTCATTTTCTCTTATGAAAACTGACCAAAGAGTTTACATATACTAAACTTTTTTTCCAGTTTTATTGAGATAAAATTGATACACAGCACTGTGTAAGTTTAAGGTGGACAGAGTCATGATTTGACTTATGTACATCATAAAATGACTACCACCATAAGTTTAGTGAATATCCAGTATCTCATATAGTTACAAAACTAAAGAAATAGGAAAAAACTGTTTTTTTCTTGTGATGAGAACTCTTAGGATTTACTTTCCTAACAATTTTCATATATAACATACAGCAGTGTTAATTATTTTTATCATGTTATATGTATGTGTGTATATATATATATATATGTGCGTATATATATACACTAAACTTCTATTTCTTATTTTCCTAGTAAGGTATAGTTAGAAAGCGTATGTCATGATTAGTATTTGTCATTTCTTCTTGTTCCTTTTTTACAGATAATGGCAACTTATTGTAGATTTACATAAGGACAAAAATCATGGAAATTTCTAAGGGAATTCCGAGGTGCAGCTCGCATATGTAAAATAATGTGACATTAATAAACAGCAATGAGTAAGAGAAAACATTTGTGATGCAAATATGATTCACATTTATAACTACAGCTAAGTATGTAATAAATATGTATAAACAAATATGCATTCTTATGTTAAAGTAGCAAATAGCATATTATAAAAAATCTGCTGAGAAAGTCTAAAAGCTTCATGAACCCTATGTTTTTGCTTAAAGTGAATTCATGTAGAGGAGCAAAGTTATTTTTACCATAGGGACCGCTGAGGTATTTATTTTCCTGAAGGTTGTTCGGTTAAGATAGTGGTCGAGGGAATATGTCTGGTGGATTATGTATTTTAAATTTGGTGTAAGTGAGCTAAAAATTGCATTTGGATGTGTGTTTATGTATGTTTATCTCTGTGTGCGTTGCACTAGAGACTGCTCTATCAACTCGGCTTGACATTTAAAATTAAAAATTAAGGGTTCAAACAATTAGAAGAAAAACAGTAACAGTTAAAATTTCAAAATGAGAATTCTTAATATACTGAGCACTACTTCTACTATTTGTGCTACTACTGCTAGTAATAATAATAATAATAATTCCCAACAAAAAGGTGTCAAAGGGCCCTATCTGTTGGCGCCAATATGGTATTTTGTTATTCACTGGCATTCAGTTGGACTTAAACATCAATTTGACTAGCACTAGCCTTCCACAGTCATTATGAACTTAATCATTTTATCTTAGTTCAGCATACATCTCTGAAATGCAATTTTCTCCCCAAAAGAGCACCAACATTTGGTTGTAATGCTTTCCCAATCGTGCATAAATTTGTCAGACTAGGGACTTATACTTAATTCTCCACTTGTGAGGGGGCAAAATAACTAACAAAAGAAGACAAAACCTCCTTGGCATGCCTGTGCCTTTTTAGTGATGGTATTTACTCTCTAGACATCTTCATGTGGCTACAAGGCCCACTGCATTTGGAGGTGTATAGATAGACAATTGTTTGTCCTTGAAGTATTAACATTTAGTTCTCTGGCTGTGATACGCCTATCAATTTGGATTGCTTATGTGGACAACATACAAATTTTGTTTCTGAAAATCAAGTCTCAACATTACTATCTAATTTATCATCCATTTGGGGAAATCCAGAATGTCAGCTTACAAGGTTTTCATATTTTACACCTGTCTTGAGCATGACGTAATGGAAACCAAAATAAGACTCTGGGACCATATCTGTTCTGCTCATTATGTAAAGCTTCGAAGGTGTTCATTGGAGTTTATTAATTCCTAAAGCATCTCTTTGTTTAAAACAGATCTATTTTAATGAAAATCTCTTATACTAGGAAAACACTGACTTAGCAGATATCTAACTGATTGCATGACATCAGAAACAATGCCCCTTAAAGAAAAAATTATGTCTAAATCTATGTAAAGTAACATGATAGGATATTAAAACAAATATGGAGCTGAGGCATGATAAATAATATATTTTGAGGTGATGTACTAGAAACAATAAGAAGTACTCCAATTATATTTTAATTTTTCTTTATTATTAAAACTGAAGATAGGCTGGGTTACAGTTACAGAATATAAATGGAACTTTTCACCTTCT